>NW_028227271.1:2135000-2362500 GCF_978045245.1 Mus caroli
CTTTTATGGCTGGTGATCTACTAAAGCTCCTGCAATATCAGGGTGTCTGTGGCCCCCAGGTCTGAGCTGTTTCTAAGGCAGCCCTGGATGTGGCTGTTTCTTTGCTGTCTATGCTTTGTCTATCAGAGGGACCTTCCTAAGCCAGAGCCTCCTGGCCAGGGCTGTGCAGAGTGATCTCTGACCAGGTGCACGTTGGCCATCCAGCCCTCTGTGCATCCAAAGCCCCTGTCTTCTCACGCCTAGTCTCAAAACCCTCTGTTCTCCATCCTGCCATTCACATGACATGACTGTGGGAAACAAAAGGTGATGGCCTTGGCCATGGTGGGCTGAGACACTGAGGCTAACACACCTCCCAAAGGCCACCCTGCCATTGCCTTTTCAGGGCTCTGGTCTCTGAGGCTTCTCCTTATATCACGGATCCTATGAATCTGGGAAACAGAAAGGACACTTCTCTTCATCTGGGAGACAGGTCACTGCCTCAGCACTTAACATGTAGTCATGGCTGACCCTGAGCTTGCTATGTTGCTGAAGATGCATATAAATGTCTGGTCCTCTTGTATCGACCTCCTGAGACATAGGATTACAGGTGTGCAGCACCATGCTTAGTTTATGTGGTATTGGGGACGAAACGTCTGTGCATGCTGGGCTGGCACTCTAGCAACGGAACAGTCCTTGGCCCCAGAGTCTCTTCTTGGCTAGTCCAGAACCCCCAGAGCCAGAAGCATTTGCACTTACTTGTTAGCTTCCTGGGGTACTCTGGTAAGTTATAGGAAAGCCAGGCATCCAGATCCCACGAAGCACAGGCTTTTAGGAGTGGATGACTGGAAGATGTTCTTTTCCAACTTCAAAAGATTCCCATTAAGGGAGGGCTCTAGAATGTTCCGAGGGACCAGAGAAGGTAGGAAAGGGCCAAATGAAACTTGGAAGTTTTCATTGTAGACCCGGTGGGCTTCAGGTGGCAGCGGTGTGAAGAAGGAAGCTTCGCCATCTCACTTGACCCTGGGTCTTCTGGCTTCTTGGGGCCGATGACACAGTCCTTCCTGTCAACTATGCGTCTTCTGGTGCCGTATGTACCAGAGTGGACAACTCCCTGACTTGGATGCTTCTCTTCAGGGAGGTCAGTCCATTTCCCATTCTGAGGTTTTAATTATCAGAGCCATGACTTACAATGAAGAAAAGAAAAAAAAAATGATATCAATCACTGGAGCCTGATGGTACAGGTCTGCAGTTCCTTGAGTCTGTCTGACAGGCTGAGGGAGGTGATAAGCTGGAGTGACCTGGACTACACAGTGAGTTTAGCCTGTATGAACAACCTAAACAGTCTCAAAACACTGGAGAGAAGGCTGGGGATGTAGCTCTGTGGTGGATCACTTGCCGCCTCCCTGTTTGTTAGGCACAGACAATGAACAATGTTGCCTGGAGGCACACAGCAAGGAACCAACAATCAACTTAATTACTCATTCTGTGGCTTTACAGATGGCTGTCCACACCATCTGTGGCTTCCTCTTTAAGTTGTTCAGCTGCATACCCCCAGCTGTTTATACCCCCAGCTGTTTATATGCTGCTGCTCTCAATATTTAGAATTGCTCTGTTGTTCAAAGTGATTTTGGTACTTTTAGGACATCACCCCCCCCCCCCCCCCCATGCAGGGACGGCCTTTACTTTGCCTCCTGTTCCTAGCCCAGGGTCTGGTGTACAAACTCACTGCTCTTTTACGGAGCTCATTTATGCTTCTGCACCGCCCCCTTTCCTCCTCTGAGACAGTCTCTTGTTCTCAGGTTGGCCTTAAACTCAAAATGTAGCTAAGGAGGACTCTGAACTTCTGCTCCTTCTGCCCCAACCTCCCAAGTGCCAGAATTATAGGCATGGATCACCACGCCCAGTTATGTGGTACTGGCACAAAACCCAGGTTTTGTGGCATGCTAGGCAAACAATTGAGCTACGTACGTTCTAAGCCACTACCCCCCCCCCGATTATATTTTTAAAATTACTTTTATTTACTTGTGTATATGTGTGCAGTATCAGGGGAAGGCTGGGTCTTAACCTGGGACACCTCCTTTCCTCCTTGGCTCTCCAGGAAAGACACATTAGGGCAGAGCTGTCTGTGCAGGGCACCCTCACCTCCTCACAAGTGTGTATGACTCTTTTGTTGAACAAGCTTTGGTGACCACAGTGGCCAGAGACAGACTTACAAGGAGTTATACCTGTGGCTGCCCTAGCTTGATTCTTTCTTCTCTGACCACTTGGCCCTAGTCCCTGAGGCCTTTCCCTTTTACCTCTATCTTGGGGAAGTTCCAGGCAGAAGCAGCTCTGGCTTCTCTTGCTGAGCAGAGGCCATATTGGGAGGGGCTGGTTGGGGGGGGGGGTCTCTGGAAATAACAAAGAGTTGACAAACGATAAGCCCTGGGTTGAGCTTTGAGCTGCTGCTCTGGCCTGCACCGCACAGGGGTCTCACCTTTTCTGCCCCCTTACCCACACCTTGAGAGACACTCTTGGGACCAAGAAACCAGGCAGCTAGGGTGGAGGAAGCCGAGATTTCAGAAAGAGAGCTGGATGACGAGCTTTTACTTGTTGCCTAAATCAGTCCTTCCCTTCAGATCCCTCGGAAACTGGTGTGGGGGGAAGGGAGAAAGGGAGAGTTGGCTGTCCCTCCCCAGGGCTGTCATACCTGTCTGACCAGCTGCTCCGTTTCTCCTTCCGCTTTCTCTCACAGCTCGGCGCATGCGGTGCTGGCCGAGGTTCCCTCCCTTTGGTTTGCTGGAAAAAAAGTCTCCAATCTTGCTGGGTGTGGGCCTGTGTTAGAGAGGGGGTGATAAACACACGCCCAAATTGATTTTCACCTGAAAATGGAGTGTTGACTGAGGGGGATGTGAGAGGGCCTGGTGTAAATAGGACTTCTCTTTTCCTAGCATGCTGGAAGCCCAAGGCTGGGGATTCCTGGCAAAAGACAGGCAAGAAAGGAATATGGTCACTGTGTAATCCTTGGGGATTTCTAGATTGGTCTTTCTGGAAGTGTCCTCAGACAGACAGACAGACAGACAGACACACACACACATCAGAGAAAGGGAGAGAGGTGTGCCGTGTAGGGAAGGAACATGTCTGTGTGTCTCTAGGGGTGACTTCTGGGTCTCTGTCCCTTTTGGCAGGAACGTATATGTGCCCATCCTGGGTCTCTGTCCCTTTGCCTATATGTACCCATAGAGCAGTCCTGGGTGTTTCTCCTGGAGCAGGGGAGGAATCCATAGACAGTTCTCTTAGTAGGTGCTTATTCTTTTCCCTGGCTATGGGGTGGTGTCTGCTAGCCGCCCTGTTCCCCAGGGGATTTGGATATCTGTCATCTATTGGTTTCCTTAATTGAGATCCACCCAATCCCCACGTCACACCCTGAAGTACCTTCTAGAGAGCCCAACCCATCAGGTAAAATTTAATTGCAGGTGGAATCTTTGCCTTGGGGACCCAAACCTCTTGCCTGCTCCGCCCAGGCCTGGAGGGCCTTGCTCTGCTCCCCAGTCTCCAACCTCTCACAGGTGCAGGCTGTGCCCCAGCTTGTTCTCCTGACTCACTCTGATAATGGGATAATGAGTTCAGAGAGACAGGTGCAGGGAGACAGGATACTATTCTCGTCACATCTGGCCAGCCTGGGGCGGGGGGCAGAGGAGAAGGGTCCAGGTGGCTGGAGAATGAGTCACCACCAGCAGGGCCATCCTGTTCCAAGGCACCATGAGTCACTGCCCTGGCAGCCCGGGGAAGGTGTCTCCAAAGAAGCGATTGCAACAAAGCCCCTGTGCCTCTGGGGTCCCCCTTTTCTGCCTTGGCCTCTGTTCCTCAGTCTTTGCTATTCCTTGAGGCCTCTGTCTGGTCTGGGGAATTCTCTCGGGTCTGGGTAGGAAAGGAGAATACTGTGCTGTGTCCAGAGAGAAAAGCTGTGTTTGATTTCTCTTTACCTTGCACCAGAGAGAAGACAGCTAGAAGCCTGTGTTTCACTCATTCCTCAAATATCTACCTACCCTCCCACCCCCACCCCCCTTTGCCAGCCTATGGGTGCAGGATGCTGCACAGATAGCGGGGTGTGGTGGTGGTATTAGCTGTAACCTGGGCAGACAAGGCAAACAGAAGCTTGGGAGTGAAAGGGCCCTGCTGGTCAGCCTGGCCAGCTCCACCTAAAGGAGGTCTCTTGGAGGTATTAGGAGAGACCAGCCAGAGATGTGGTGGACGAGGCACACCCTCAGTCCTAGTGCTGGCTGGTAAAGGCGGTGCCGGCTTTGGTTAGGCTTCAGGGTACTTATACCCCCAAAGGGGTTGTGACCCCCCCAGATTCTGAACCACAGGATATTTGATATGTCACCTCTGGGAAAACATAGCTCTATGCCTAGAGGGATTGCAACCCGCTGGTGGAGAACCTACAGCATATCTGTTATGTGACTCCCAAGGAAGGGCCCTTCCACCTTCCTTGAGTTTCAACTTCTAGTGAGTTCTAGTAGATTGCCTGAGTTGAGTTGAGACCCTGTTTTTTTTTTTTTTTTTTTTTAACTAAAATGCCTGGGAACCCTTTCAGCCCAAGTAGTTCTCACAGGAGGGCAGGAGATAAGACAGCTTAGGTCAGAGACCCCAGGCTCACTTCCTGCCTTCACAGGGCTCAATTGCTCTCTCCTGGATTTTTAGGGTGGGGCTGGAGAGGGATCCCGTGTGGGAACAGCTCTCTGCTGCCCTCACCTGAGTCCCGTCTGGAGGTTGCAGACGTTGGGTTAGGCCCTGCCCTCTAGTGTCTAGCCACTCAGGTAAGAGGCCCTTTTCCCTCCCCTGGGGCTGGCCTCTTCTTTTATAAAGGGCCTTCGCTGGGCGCTGTCCCATCGTCTAGAAGCAGCTGCTTAGCTCGCTCTCGAACCTCAGTCTTCAGCTCACTGCCTTCGCTCCAGACTTCACCATGTCCATCAGGGTGACTCAGAAATCCTACAAGGTGTCCACCTCCGGTCCCCGGGCCTTCAGCAGCCGCTCGTTCACGAGTGGACCCGGTGCCCGCATCAGCTCTTCCAGCTTATCCCGGGTGGGCAGCAGCAGCAGCTTCCGGGGAAGCCTGGGCACCGGCATGGGTCTGGGCGGCTTTGGCGGGGCTGGTGTCGGGGGTATCACAGCCGTCACGGTGAACCAGAGCCTGCTGAGCCCCTTGAAGCTGGAGGTGGACCCCAACATCCAGGCTGTGCGCACTCAGGAGAAGGAGCAGATTAAATCCCTGAACAACAAGTTCGCCTCCTTCATTGACAAGGTGAGAGCCCTCTCTTCCCGACTAACCGTCCTGCGCTCGTTCTTTCTTCTGCCATCACAGAGATGCGTACATCTACCCCCCCCCCCCCCATGAGCTCCTGTTGGGACCCACCCATTCTGGCCACACTCTCTTCTACTTCTCTCATACCCTTTGGCTTGGGCCCAAGAGGGTCTGAAGTGCTTGTGACTAAATCTTGGAGCACCTTTCCATTCACTGGCGGGCCTGGTCCCTTCCTTGTGGCTTTGCTCTCTGGTGGCGGGGACGCCCCCTCGCCCCCCGCCCCCAACTGCCCCAAGGTTTCCTCATGGTGCCCCGTGCATTGTGCATTTTTCTATCTTCCTGTTAAATAATGGAGGGTGGTGTAAGGATTTTAGAAGGTTTCAGGTAGAGTCTTGATTGAACCCGACATATGGAGGTCTTTGGTGCCCAAGGCTAGAGAGTGGGGGCTCCAGGCTGAGTCACTGCTCGGCCCCTGCCCTGCTCCAGTGGGCGGGGCCGCTGTAGAGCCAGGGCTGAGGTCTTGGGTCTGCCCTTCCACCAGGAGTGGGGTGGGGTAGAGGGGAGGGTGAGTCGCAGGGCTCCGCCTCGGGAAGGCCGGTGCGGGATTCAAAGTCTGCGGACGTTGGACACTCCGCTCCTGTTTCACGACCTGTTAAGACCGGAGTTTATGGCCTCAGATAGCGTCGGCCTACCCACGCCCCTCTGCTTGGCCCTTGTACCCCTTTCACTCTTTCTACGGTGGCTCCGCCCCAACTGCCTGGTTCCTTTGCAAGCGGAAAACCAGGCCAGGTTTTGCAGTCCTGTGGCACAGTGGCCTTCGTGGCCCCGGGACGATTGGCCCTTTCTGCTCACTGGCTCCTGAGAGGCGGTGTGGGAACGGGAGGAGGGAAAACACGGGGCTGAGCCTGTGGAATCGGACACCCCAGGAGCGGCTGCCTCTTCTTCACAAGGGTTTACTAGCTCCAACGGTCCGGTCCCTAACTTCTTGAATCCTGATGGAGAGCAGTTGGCATGTGCCTTGTGGTTACAGGGCCCCGCAATTTCCTCCAATGGGCCATCTTGTCAAGTTTGACTTCCTCTTCTGTAAAATGGACACGACAGGCCCCAAATCAGTTTCTCTGCCTGTTCAGCTCAAAGTGTGACGAGCTTTAGCAGCACCTGGCCCGAATCCAGCATTCCATTAGAATGGATTACTTGGGTTATTATTATTATTTATTATTTATTATTTTATTATTTTTGTAATTACGGGGAAGAAAGGATTTATAGCGTGGGTTGTGGGAAGGTAATCCGATTGTTCCCTCAGGATGGCTTTCTAGTTTCCCCCCAGTTTAAAAATTAGCGCTCCGGCCTTTGAGTGTGAAGTGCATTTCACTCCTATGGAGCAGTCAGGCTATTATCCTTACAAAAGGCTTTTCCCTGTACCAAGTCTTGGATTGTGCGCTATAAGATGTGAAGAGGGCGGGGAGGGCGGGGTTGGTTGTGGACAAGTGGGAAGAGGGTGGTGGGACTCCCAAGGCTGCTCCAGCAGGGTGGGAAGGATGGAAGGAGACATCCCTGCCTGCTCTCTTGCTTTATCTGCTAAAAGTGGGCCCTTGTGAAGAAGGGACTCCCAAAAGCGCCTACCTGAGCCTTCTGGAGCTATTTGCAGGGTTGGAGAGACCCAGACCAAGTTACACAGCTCAGGGTAACAGTAGTGTACTATAGAAGCTCTAGCAAGCATTCCCAGAAGCAGGGAGAGAGTTCTCTAAAATTCCCAGGATCTTTATTCAAGATCCCTTCAAATGATCATCGATAGTGTGATAGAAGCCATTCTCAATCCTACATACAAGGTAACGAACAGAAAACGAGGCTGTGATGTATCATCTATTCAAATAAAAGTCCCTCTGCAGCCTCTCCCATCCCAAGTCCTGGAGGAACATGGCTCCTGACGCTGCCACCACCAGGCCACTGCCCTATTTCCCCAGGACATATGTGACCACGGGAAGGGACAGTGATTCCCTCCCTCCCTCCCTCCCTCCCTCCCTCCCTCCCTCCAGATCCTGACTGTAGCCTGATGTGGAATTTTTTTTTTTGTGTGTGTGTGTCCTCCCCATGCAGGTGCGCTTCCTGGAGCAGCAGAACAAGATGCTGGAGACCAAATGGAGCCTGTTGCAGCAGCAGAAGACGTCGAGGAGCAACATGGACAACATGTTTGAGAGCTACATCAATAACCTCCGCCGGCAGCTGGAAGCCCTGGGCCAGGAGAAGCTGAAGCTGGAGGCTGAGCTTGGCAACATGCAGGGCCTGGTGGAGGACTTCAAGAATAAGTGAGCCTTCTCCCTGAATAAAGTCCTCTTATGCCGCCTCACTTTTGGGGGGCATGGGCCTACATTCTCGTGACCGTCTGCGTAGGGGATAGTTTGGTCCTGTGGCCATATGGTCAGTTTTGCTTCAGTCTCAGGACTGTCTAGCCCAGGACAACAATTTCCTGGTTAGATAGTGTGTACCGAAGCTGGGTGCATGTTTGTATTATTTCACTCAGGAGACAGAGGCAGGAGGATTACACGAACACACCCTAATTTCAAAGTGAGTTCTAGGCCAGCCAGAACTACATAGTAAGATTTATTTATTTAATTTATTTTGCACTTAAATGAGAGAGAGAGAGAGAGAGAGAGAGAGAGAGAGAGAGAGAGAGAGGCAGTCAGCAGTTCTCACTTACTTTAACAGCTATGATCTGGCAAGTTCTCCAAAGAGTGCTCTGAGGACCCATGACAGGATCCATGCTAACTCTCTCAGCATGCCAAGTCTAACGTGTATCTGTGTATCTGGAGACTGCTTTCCTGCTCCAGGTCTCCCTACTGGCTGAGCATAAGGTTGGGTGGGGGTTGGGAAATGAGTATGGAGGGCAGAAGGACCAGCCTTGCATGCCCTGTATCTCTGAACTGAGATATTTATCCCCCCACCCCCACCCCGTTCCCATCAGAGAGCAAGGTAGGGTAGGTTTGTCTCTCTCTGTGCACACATTTCGCATGTACAAAGCCTTGGGCTCCATCCCTGGCAGCAGCAGACCCAGGATAGCCTTCACCTTCGCCCGCTGACTCCTGGTCTTTTCTTACCAGGTATGAGGATGAGATCAACAAGCGTACAGAGATGGAGAATGAATTTGTCCTCATCAAGAAGGTGAGGGTCTGGGGGCGGGGCTGCGGCGATGGTACAGAGGTTAAGAGGACTTGCCTTTCTTCCAGAGGACCTGAGTTCAGTTCCTATTGGCCATATCAAATGGCTCACAACTGCCTGTAACTGCAGCTCCAGGGAATCTGATGTCTTGGGCCTCTGAGACACAGGAGACACCTATATGCAGACACAGGAGGAGACACCTATATGCAGACACAGGAGGCGTGGCTTTGGGATTTAGATTAGGAATTCTCTGGGACTTTCTAACGAGCTCATTGCTTTCTAAGTAATAGGACAAATTCTTTTGTCATCCGATGCCTTCTCGATAACAAGGTAGACAGGACAGAGAGTTAACTTCCTGCCTTTAGACAGAATACCAGATATCAAGTTGGACGAGGTTATCAGTCTAGCCTAGCTTTCTGGAGGGGGGGAGGTGGAAGCCTGCAGGAAGCAGAGAAAAAGAAACATGGCTGGAAATGGCTCAGCAGTTGAGAGCACTGGATGCTTTTCCAGAGGATCCAGTTTCGATCCCCAGCACCCACATGGCCGCTCACAACTGTTTGTAACTCCAGTCCCAGAGGCTCTGACACCCTTACATAGACACACTTGCAGGCTGAATACCAATACACATGTAATAATAATAATAATTAATAATAATATAATAATAATATACATGGTTGCATGGCTGGGATCCAAGGGAATAGAAAGAGGCTGGGTTGGAGGATCAGCAAGTGTCAACCATGGGCAGATGGTGGGGAGACCCTGCACACTGAACTTGGGCTCCTTGCCTTAACTCTCAGGATGTGGACGAAGCATACATGAACAAGGTGGAACTAGAGTCCCGCCTGGAAGGACTGACCGACGAGATCAACTTCCTCCGGCAGATCCATGAAGAGGTACAGTTCTCAGGGGCTGGAGCGGACTGGACCTCCTGCCTGTCAGTGTCCTGCTCTGCACCAGCCAACAGGTTGTTTCTGTCTTCCGGCACACTGATCAGCAAGGGCCCTCTGTTCAATAACCACAGGCAGTGGTTATAGAGGATCTGCCCCCTACTTGACATGGGGAAGTAGGCTGAGGAGTGAACTAACCCACTCCAGGTCCTAATATAGAGTGGGAACCCAGCCTAACTTAGGCTCATGGTGTCCTCAAAGCCTCTCCTCTCGTCTTTGAGCTGTTTTGAAGACCTCCCCTCCCCCAGCTGTTTAACTAACTTCAGGTTTCTCTTGATGCTGCCCTTCATGGCTCAGTTTTGACCCTAATCCTAACCCTGAGTCTTCCTTCCACTGTAAATTTGATGTCTTAAAACCCTGGCTCTCACTTGCTCCTTTGTCAGGTTGCAAAGGGTCCTGTGAACAGGGACAGAGCCTTACCACCCACCCCCTGCCCTACAGGAGATCCGTGAGTTGCAGTCTCAGATCTCAGACACGTCTGTGGTGCTGTCTATGGACAACAGCCGCTCCCTGGACATGGATGGCATCATCGCTGAAGTTCGTGCCCAGTACGAGGAGATTGCCAATCGCAGTCGGGCTGAGGCTGAAACCATGTACCAGATTAAGGTAAAGAGCAGGGGGGTCACAAGCCTGGGTCTCCCTTCCTGGCCGGTTCTGTGTCCTGGATCATTGAGGAGGGAGCAGAGTACCAAATCCCACGCTGCCTGCTGTGGGCTGGCTCCACACAGTGGAAGCCTGGAGTTCTGGAAAGGGGCCTTCACTGGTGTGTGCATGTGAGTGTGTGTGCGCGTCGGTGTGCACACGTGCAGGAGCTTGGTGGGTGAGATGTCAGATGAAACCTCACCTCCCTTCTTGCCCCCTGCAGTACGAGGAATTGCAGACCCTGGCTGGCAAGCATGGGGATGATCTGCGCCGCACCAAGACGGAGATCTCCGAGATGAACCGCAACATCAACCGCCTCCAGGCGGAGATTGAAGCCCTCAAAGGCCAGGTACTGGTGGGCTCTGCCGGGACTGGGAAGAGGGGGAACAGCTCAGTTGCTCAAGGACTCGCCTAACATGCCCAAAGCCCTGGGATCAGTGAGGCATAAAACGAGGTGTGGTAATATGCACTGGTAACTACAGCAGTTGGTAGGTTACCACCAAAGGAGGGTTGCTGTAAATTCAAGGCCAGCCTGGGTTATATAGTGAGTTCTAGGCTAGCCTGGGCTTCAAAACAAATGACAACAAAGAGAAGCCCAGTGCGGATGGGCCTTGGGGAGGGACATACACCAGATGCCACCTGGGTGCTCAAATGTCTCCTTCCCCATAGAGGGCAACGCTGGAGGCGGCCATCGCTGATGCTGAGCAGCGTGGGGAGATGGCCATTAAGGATGCCCAGACCAAGGTGACTGAGCTGGAGACTGCCCTGCAACGGGCCAAGCAGGACATGGCCAGGCAGCTGCGCGAGTACCAGGAGCTTATGAACGTCAAGCTGGCCCTGGACATCGAGATCACCACCTACCGCAAGCTGCTGGAGGGGGAGGAGAGCAGGTGGGTTTGGAGGTCTCAGGAAACCCGTAATGGGGAGGGGTGGGTGCTGCCTGGAGCTCTCCTGGGATCTGGATTCTGCTCCGGGATGAAAAGAGTCACGGGTTGGCCCTGATGCCCCACGCATCTGGTTACAGGCTGGAGTCTGGGATGCAGAACATGAGCATTCATACAAAGACCACTAGCGGCTACTCAGGTGAGAGTCCTGGGCCTTGGGGATGGAGGGTAGGGGGGCCCAGGAGGTCAGGGCGGAGGTCAGGGCTTTGAAAGACGCTGTGCTCAAAAGCAGTTGATAGAAACAAAGGGAAGGGGTTGGACTCTTGTTCTCAGCAGAATTCCAGGGTGATTAGTGATAGACCAAGGACTCAAATAATATGCTCAGTAACAGAGTCCCACACAAATGCTCACCACGTGCTGGACCTGTGCTACGTTCCTCATGTATGTTATCATCTTTTACGCTTCTTCACATTCTTCAGCCTCAAAACTCCCTCCATGTAGCTCGAGAGACAGGCTCATTTGAGTGCTAGTCAGGGCCTTGCAGCTAAAAGGGGAGCTTTTTTGATGTTCAGTCTGCTTTTCCATGTCGATGAGGAGTGACCCAGGCAGGAATCGGTCAGATCTAGACCGGCCTCTCCATCTGTGGTTGTCAGAGGGTGACTATGGAGAAGAGGCTCTCCGCCCGTGCTCACATAGCTGTCTCTATCCCTTGTCTCCCTGGACCAGGAGGACTGAGTTCATCCTATGGGGGACTCACTAGCCCTGGCTTCAACTACGGAATGAACTTCCAGCCCGGCTTCGGTTCTGTCAGGGGATCCAACACTTTCACCACCACCACCAAGGCAGTGGTTGTGAAGAAGATTGAAACCCGAGATGGGAAGCTGGTGTCCGAGTCTTCTGATGTCGTGTCCAAGTGAATGGCCACTCAAGTCCTTGCCAGCCTGAGCTCCTGCAGCTGCTCAGGGCTCACGGGGAGACAGCTGTATGGCAGAGTGCAGGGAACTAGAGACCCGTCTGAGGATCAGCCCTAATCCTCTGGCCAACCTTAGGAGGAATTTCCTATCTGGGATATCCCAATGGCTTCTGCCTCCCACCCAAACCCAGTTCAGTTGTATTTTCTAAAATAAAGCCTCAGCTGGCTCTGTCAACTAGCTTTGCTATGTATGCATTCGTGTAGGTGGGAGGGGGTGGGCAGGAGGCTCCTTCCTGGGATATGTGCAGAGCAGGAGTCTTTCTCCTCGGGGCTGTTCCAAGAGAATGTCTTTTGGTAGCCCAGTTCATACTCTGGCTATGGAACATGGTTCTTAGTCAGTGTATTGCTTCTCACAGTTTACATCATGGTCTCAGATATCCAGGTTCACTCCAGCTTTGCAGTACACTTGCCAAGGAATAAGGTTTTGGGTGGTCCAATCAGAGAGAGAGAGAGAGAGAGAGAGAGAGAGAGAGTGAGTCAGTGCACTGTACCCCAGACCTCAGGCATCAAAGTGGCTAAGTGGGGCATGGAAGTAAGGACTGTCCCATTTTCAAGCCTGTCCTTGGCCAGACACATAGCTTCCTTGTGTTCAGCCTTTCCTATTTCCTCAACAGGGACTTAGGAGGTCTGGTTTCCCACCCTTCCAGATGTCCAAAGTCTATTTTTAGTAATAGGGTGTGTTGGGTCTGCCATTTCTAGATGCCAGGATAGTTCACTATAGGACTTGGCACAGATTCCTGAGTTGGCCCCTGTTCCTCACCCACACCCACACCCACACCACTCTTACTGCTTCTGCCTCCCCCCTGTAATCTTGATAGAAAGGGTGTGTGTGGAGGCCAATGTTTGCCTGTGGAGGGTGGACCGTATGCTTATGGGTGTGTATAGGTTCATTGAAATGTGTGAATAGGTTTGCCTATCTGTCAAGCAAGTGTCCTAAGGTTTAGAGCAGGGGAGGAGAGTATTAGGAGACAGCTGGGTGAGGCATCACTGACACCATTGCCACCAGTATGGAGTTTCCCATAGTCACATGGTCCATGCAGTCCCAGGCTAGGTGTGCAACAGGCCTTGGCATGACTGCTGAGGCTGTTTCAGATTTGTTGAAAACTGGTGGAGAACTGGTACAGAGGGGACAGAAAATAGAATCAGACTAAACAGGAAGTAAGACCAGACTAGACAGGAAGTAGGAACAGACTAGACAGGAAGTAGGAACAAATTGTACAGGAAGTAAGACCAGACTGGACAGGAAGTAGGAACAGACACAGTATGGGAAACTTCTACTTATCTCCCAGTCCCCTGACTTCAGCCTTACCACCTTCCTAGCTACCTGGCTCTGTGGATCTGGGCTTTTAGGCTGTCATTGTCTTTCCAAGCCTTCTACCATGCTCAGCCAGAGCCAGGGAGCCTAAGTAAGGATCTTAAGTCATAATTGTGTTAGTCAGAACCTGGGCTCCAACAGCCTCAGTAGATTGGGTCTGTCTGCCTATCCTTTATAAGGCAATTAAAGAAACCAATAATAGTAGTAAAAAAACAGAGAAAGGACTCTTTAACATGGCCACATTGGGAAGAGGAACAAAGAGACACAGTGATACCCCAAATCCATTTTTAGGATGCTGGGTTGAGGTTTGGGGTTAAATAGGACACTAGAGCTATGCATAGCTGGGCAGTCATGGCCAGGAAATGGCCCCACCCAACACTGAACCATCATTTTCTTGGCTCCAGCGAGGTGGTCTGACAACTTGTCAATCTGAAGGTGAAGGCACATCCTTTGTGTTTTCAAACATTTACATTTTATTATTTATTTATTTATTAGTTGGGTGTAGGTGTGTATGTCAATGTGGAGGTTAGAGAATCACCTATAGGAATTGTTCTCATCTTCACTCTGTGGGTCCTGAAGGTGAAATTCAGGTTGGCAGGTTTGGCGTCAGGTGTCTTTATCATCTGAGTTATTTCCATGGTCTTTGTACTCTTTTATTTTATTATTATTATTATTATTATTATTATTTTCAATACAGGGTCTTACTGTAGCCTAGCCTAGCCTCCCCGTCCACCTGCCTCAGATGGGATGACAGGTGTACACTAACACCCTTGGAGGTAAATGCAGTTTTATTACCATTTACAAACACATCCCAGTGAGTCTTGGAAACAGGAAGAGAGTTATCAGGATTGCCCTGGGCAATTAGAACATGATGAGAGACCTCTTGCCCATTAGTGTCCTAAGTCAATATTTTCAGTTTGGCCACACCCAGTCCTTGAAGCCAGGCACCTGTCTTATCAGGTCCCATTGCCAGGCAATGGGTGGGTTGGGAGCAGCCTCTGTTCACAGTTCCTAGATGATCACTATTGCTCTGAATGTTTGCTGAAGGAAAGGCAATACAGCTCCATGCTAGAACCCTGCCCGCTTCCACGTCCACTCCCCATGGGGTAAGGCCACCCATTGCTCAGGAGGACCCTTCTTTACCTGTCAGGATTTATGTATTTATTTACTTTTATGGGTACAGGTGTTTTGCCTGCATATATGTGCACACGTGTGTTCCTGGTGACCATAAAGATCAGAAGACGGTGTTGGGGCAGGAGTGTTATAGACAGGTGTGAGTTGCCATGTGAGGGCTTACTGACAGTTGTAAGCTGTCTCGTGGGTGCTGGGAATTGAACCGGAGTCTTCTGGAAGAGCAGCCAGTGCTAAGCCATCTCTCCGGCTCCTACTTTTGATCGCCAGCATCACATAAGCCAGGCGTGGTAGCACAGGCCTGTTATCCCAGCACTCAGGAGGTAGAGGCAGGAGGATCAGAAGTTCAAGTTTGAGGCCAGCCCGGGCTACAGGAGACTCTGCCTTGATGAATGAATGAATGAATAAAAGAATGAATGAAATACAGCCTTTATTTACACGAGGAAAGTTGGAAGAAGATGAACATTTTAAAGCATACCTAGCCCTGAATACTTGTAGGCTCTCCATCTGGAGAGTCAGCCAACCATGGATACAAGCCACTCCAGGAGAAGGGACTGCACCCGTTTCAAGGGACTGCACTCAAACATTCAGATTTCCTCTCTTGTCCTTGTGACCTTATGAAATAAAAACAGTCTAACATTATGTACCGTTTACATGATATTAAATGTAGACTATCGACGCCTGGTGTGGCCCATGCTTCTAATTACAGCTCTTGAGAGCAAGAGGATGTGAATTCAATGCCAGCCTGGGCTTAATAGCTAGACTTTGCCTCAAATAAAAAAAAACAAAACAAAACCAAAACAAAAAAACCAACCCCCTCCCAAACTCAAACCTAAACCTAAACCAAAAATGAAAAACCAAACTCAAACCCAACCCAACCAAACCAAACCAAACCAAACCAAACCAAACCAAACCAAACCAAACCAAACCCAAACAAACCAAACCAAACCAAACCAAACCCAACCAAACCCAACCCAACCAAACCAAACCAAACCAAACCAAACCAAACCAAACCAAACCAAACCAAACAAAACCAAACAAAACCAAACCAAAAAAACCCAACCCCCTCCCAAACTCTCCAAAACAAAAGAACAACTCCCCCCCCCCCAAAAAAAAACCCCAAACCCAAATCAAAACAAAAAAACTCAAACAAATTAAATATAATCAAAGCAAAATGGAGACCAAGTTATAGAACAGCATGTTAGGTTCAGTGCAGATCCTGCAAGGTTTTATTTGGGAGACAGTTTCTCAGTATTTGGTACCCAGTGGGTCCTGAAGTCACTTTTTTACAAGGGTTAAGAGCACCTATGGCTTTGTCCCTGCAGGGCCCGTGCTTAATGAATGAAAGAAACAGACGTGGCCACTCCTAGGTATGGTGGAAGAGGTAGTTTACTGCAGATAAACAAGAAGACCACAGTAGCTATGTGACGTCTGAGAGAGTCCAGAGTGAACACGACCCTGCGTCAGGCGAGGAGACATGGAGAGGGCAGGGGGAGAAGGGAGAACAGCTGCCAACCAAGAGAAGTGGCCTGGGCCAAGAGACTGGCCAAGAGAGCAAGCAAAAAGACCAGGTAACCAAAATGGCTGGGTTATATAGGGAAGGGCAGCGCAGCCCAAGAGAAGTTTAGGGTAGAGGGCAGGGCACACCAGCCAGGAGGGCCCTGTAGAGGATGCAGGGGTATTAGGAGAACCTGGAGTCTAGATCTGCTTTGCTGTGTTAAATAGGCATTTGATCCATTTGTTCTGGATTCAAAAGTTAACACTTAGAGCCCACTGATGAACCTGAAAGGCAGGCTAGGTCCCAGAGTCACCAATTTCCTTTTGGTCACACTGTATTTTTTTTTTTTAAATCACATACAAGCTAATTTTATATTTAAAAAATTGAAATGTAATCTATTATTTAAGTTAATTTAAATTAAAAATTACTTTCTGCAGTTGAGCGGGCCAGACAGGCATGCTATATACAATTCAAGAGCCCAAGAAGGCCCTGGCCTGCCCCGTTGCCTGGTTTCTCTTGCGAAGGGCAGCCGGGCTGTGTGTCCTGTGAGTTGTCCCAGCTGATGTCTGTGAATGTACAGTCCGTCAGGTTTGCACATGGCTACACATTCAGCAGTGTTGACTTGTGCAAAGGGCAGGGAACGGCTGCCATCCTCCTGCTTTGACTCCATGTAGCGTTGGGAGGAAGGGACGGGGGAGGGTCAAGAGTGGTGGCCCTGACAGCCATGGCGCTTCATCTCCAGACTCTCAGTGCCCGCACGGTGGCTCGCCCCTCTTGCATCCTTCCTTCCTTATAGTTCAAGACCCTCCCTCCAACCTGCCGTCACCCCAGTTTTCCAAATTTGTTTTTCTTCAGCTCCATCCTTGCAACTCGCCAGCCACAGGACAGATTCTTAGGGACCCTGACACGACATGGTTGTAATGGGCCAGCCTTGGCTAACCACAGAGCCCTTCACTCTCTTCCTTTTTCTTTCTCCGTGTGGCCCTGACTGTCCTGGCACTCGCCCTGTAGACCAGGTTAACCTCGAACTCAGAGCTCTGCCTCTTGAGTGCTGGGGTTAAAGACATGCACCACCGTGCCTGCCCTTTGCTCTTTTACTGAGGTACTTTGTGTTAAGTCAGCGTCCCACCCGTTAGCCACACCCCCAGATCCAGATGTTCCCTGAGAAACACCCAGCTCTCCAAGTTTTCCTGCTGCCCAGATCAGGGTCTTTCCTGTTACTTGCCATAGTGGCTGTGGCTATTCTTGTTTGCCAACAAGGATGGCTTCTGGGAAGAGGGAACCTCAATTGATGAATTGCCTCCATCGGCCACAGACAAGTGTCTGTGGGATATTTTCTTGCTTGCCAACCGAAGGTGGAGGGCCCAGCCCACCGTGGGCGGTGCCATCCCTGGGCAAGTGGGTCTGGGCCGTATTTGGAAGGCAGCTGAGCAAGCTGGAAGCATTTCTCCTTCCGGATCTCTGCTTCAGTTCCTGCCTCCAGGTTCCTGCCTTGGCTTCCCTTGATAATGAACCGTAATCTGTAAGGCAGACAAAGCCTTTCTTCCGCGCGTGGCTCTTGGTCAGAGTTTTTGATCACAGCAGCAGAGAAGCAAACGAGTACTCATTGCCTTTTCTTCCTGAGACAGGGTTCATGTAGTTCAGGTTGGCCTCTGTATGTAGTCAAGGATGGCCTTGAACTCCTGATCCTCCTGTCTCCACCTCCTGAGTGTTGGGGTTATGCAAGCGCGCCACCTGTTCTGTGGTGCTAGGGATTGCCCTCTGGACTTCCTCCATATGCTTCACCCCTAGGAAGACCTCCTTTATAGAGCATTTGCAGAGACAAGGAAATTGAGTGGAATTTTTAGAGCCCCCACACCCTGTTGTATTAGCTTCAGTTGTCAGCTTGCCCAGGCTTGCCGTCACCTGGAGAGAGAGAGACCATCACCCGAGGAACTTCCTCCATCAGATTGGCCTGTGGCCACCTCTGGGAGGCATTTCCTTGATTGGTAATTGATGTAGGAGGCCCCAGCCCACAGCAGCAGTGCTGTCGCTGGACTGGCAGTCCTGAACTATATGACAAAGCCCGGGTGGGAGCTTGGGATCAGAATCACAAGCTGTGCTCCTCTGGCTTCTGCTTCAAGTGCCTGCCTTGAGTGCCCGTCTCGGCTTCGTTTGATGATGACCTAGAGCCTAAATCCTGTCCCCTCCAGGTTGCTTTTGGTCGAGGTGATTATTACAGAAACAGAGACTCAAACCGGGACACACCCCTTCTCCCAGAAGGCACAGGCAACCGCCCCTCGCCCGCGGCGTTTCTTGTTATGGAGTCTGTGGCTGACTTTAGGATGCAGTCAGTCAGTGTTGGGAAGTCTGTAAACTTGTGCCATGTGTCCTCTATCATCTTCTCATATAGAGTAATTTCGTGGCCCTTAAAGTCAGAGTGGACTTTCACAAGACCCCAATCAGGGTTTAGTTTCTCCATTACGGGTGTCGATTCCCAAGATAAAGCCCCAGTCCTGGCTTGGCCTGGGGGCTGTGCTGGGTGTGGCTCCGCCCACCCGTGGGGGTGTCATTTCTATTTGAAGCTGTAGTTGCAACAATTCAAACGTGTCCCTGTCTAGCTTACAAGTGAATAAGACTCAGTCTATGGTTATTTTATTTGGCTTTGACAATTACTGGGGGGATGGGGTGTCACTCCTAATCTACTTTTCATTTTCTTTTTAGAATTATTTATTTTATGTATATGAGTACACTGTTGCTGTTTTCAGACACACAGAAGAGGGCATCAGGTCTCATTACAAATAGTTGTGAGCCACCATGTGGTTGCCGGTAATTGAACTCAGGATCTGCCTACCTCTAATCCCTCCAGTAATTTTGGCTGTAGCCATTTTAATTTAATTGATAGTTTAAAAAATACTGATTTATTTTATGTATATGTGTATCAGCTCCCATTATAGGAGGTTGTGAGCCACCATGTGGTTGTTGGGACTTGAACTCAGGACCTCTGGAAGAATAGCCAGTGCTCTTAACTGCTGAGCCATCTCCCCAGGCCCTAACCAGTAGTTTTAAATTAAGGACCAAAGTTTGTTCAACAAAAGCTGAGGTAAATGTGAGGATTCACTCACATTTCTTTCCTTCCTTCCTTCCTTCCTTCCTTCCTTCCTTCCATTGTGTGTGTGTGTGTGGAGCAGGCTCTGTTTTAGAAAGAGCAATCCTGGCATTGTGGTCTGATAGGAACACATGACTCAAGTCAGACCCTGAAAACGAACCCTGGGTAGGAACAAAGACCTGGGTGGACATCAGGGCTCTGTCACCTATAGGATCTGTGATATGAGATACATTTCAAGGAAGAGAGGACAACTGAACCATGTCACAGAAGTGGTGAGGGGCAGCAGCATCCTGATGGCATGAGGGGTTCCTGAACTAACAAGAGAAACGACATTTCTATTCGTCCTAGTTAGGGTTTCTAGTGTTGTGATAGAGCCTGGAGGCAGGAGCTGATGCAGAAGCCATGGAGGGATGCTGCTTACAGCCTTCTTCCTATGGCTTCCTCAGCCTGCTTTTCAGAGAACCCAGGATCACCAGCCAGGGATGGCACCACCTCCCCCACTGATCACTAATTGACAAAATGCCTTACAGGTGGATCTCATGGAGGCATTTCCTCAACTGTGGGCCCTTCCTCTCTGATGACTCTAGCTTGTGTCAAGTTGGCACACAAAACCAGCCAGTACATCACTCTTTAGGAGATGGTCTCCGTGCCTTCTCTTTTCTGTCACGTGTCACTTCCCACAAGAATGGTGAGAACACAGGGGCCAGAGAAGGCGCCTCTGGTCTGTGATTTCGTCCTTCTCGGTGAGGCTTCATCACTTCCCTGTTTTGTTGAAAATAAACAAGAGAGAGAGAGAGAGAGAGAGAGAGAGAGAGAGAGAGAGAGAGAGAGAGAGAGAGAGAGAGAGAGAAGAGGGCGTTACGGAGCTATGGCCGGCTGTGAGCTGCCGCGTTGGTGCTGGGATTTCAACCTGGAAGATCAGCAGGTGCTCCTAACCACTGAGCCATCTCTTCAGACCCCTCTCCATCCCTCCTGTACTAGCTTCCAGTCCGAAGTGGTCAGGTGGGCTTCGCCTCACCTGATTCTCTGAATACGTTTCTGGGATGCAGGCTTGAGAAGACAAGAGATTTGGTGGGAGGGTTTAGATCAGAGCCACAGACTTGGATCTATGCCCAAGCTTTTGGGTGAGGAGAAGTCCTCACCTGCCCCTTGTCTTCTAGTGGACACTGAACACAGGATCCGTCCTAGGCAAACTATCTCCTAAAGAGTGGTATACCGGCTGGTTTTGTGTGTCAACTTGACACATGCTAGAGTCACCAGAGAGGAAGGGCCCAAAGTTGAGGAAATGCCTCCATGAGATCCAGCTGTAAGGCATTTTCTCAATTAGTGATCAGTTGGGGAGGGTTCAGTTCGCGGCGGGTGTTGCCATCCCTGGGCTGTTGATCCTGGGTTCTATAGGAAAGCAGGCTGAGGAAAGGATAGGAAGAAGGCGGTAAGCAGCACTCCTCAATTATGCCGTATGGGTCTCTTTATGCAGGTTTCTGGCGCCTCCTGGTGGACAACGTGAGAACTGTCTTGCAATGTAGGGAGCGGCTCCTTTTTCTCATTTCAAATGTCCAATTGGCTACCTTTGGGGTTGACCTGGCTAGCAATAACATGGATACCTTGAAGAGAGATTTTTGGTTTAAAAGATAAAATTTCCAAATACAAACAGGAGCCAGGCAGCCAAGGTAAGGGAGGAGTGGGTCTGGGGTAAGAAACTGGACCCCTGGCTTGCACTTGATCATGTTCACAGAACACTGCGGCAGATGTGAGACTTTCTTTCTTCCAGTGCAGAGCGGCGTGGAGGCACAGGGCGGCTTGCTTTTCTGTCTGTAGATAAGATGGCTCACTTGCAACTAGAAATGATTTCAGCAGGACAGGCAGGAACGATTGGATGAGGGGAATGGATTCGTTTGCCACACATTAAGGACTATCAGATTTAAAAAAAAAAAAAAACAAACCCAAAACCCCAAAACAGAGGAGCAGGTTATGGTGGTGTATGCAGTGAATCCCAACACTTGGGAGACAAAAGCGGCCTTGGAGTTTGAGTTCATCCTGGTCTACTTCATGGGACCCTGTCTCACCAAAAAAAACAAAACCCCCTAAAAAAAAAAAAAACCAAAAAACAACAACCAAAATAAAACAAGAAACAAACAAACAAACAAAACCCCAACCAAACTTAATGAAAAGGAGAACATGATCACACCTGGGTGTGGCTGAGGGGAGGCGTTATTTATTTATTTATTATTGCATATACGAGAGAGAGAGAGTATAGAGAGAACAGCCAGAGGCGTCTGGAAGAGTCCAGCAGGGAGAGAAAGCAGCCAGCAGAATAGATCAGGCCATGTGGGTGGGGTGGGTGGGATGTGAGTCAGAGAGGAAAAGGAAGGAAAGGGCAAGAGAGGGGACCGGGAACTGAGAGCTGAGGACCAATAGAACCAAGAGAGAAAAGAGAAGCTGGGGTGGGGTGGGGGGAAGGGGATCGAAGCTCAGGGGGAGAGGTTTAGGGGAGGGGCGGCCGGGGAGGGGTGGCCAGAGGCGTTGTTGTAGCACCTCTCACTCTGTCAGTCCTTTATCGGAGGCGCAGGATCCCTTCTGGGAAGAAGCCAAGGAGCCAGAGGTGTATGCTCACCCAGACAGAGTCCATGTTCCCAACTCCTGATGGGACTAACGGGACTCTGAATGGCCCAAACCCGCTGCCACGAGCTGCTTGGCCCTCTCTCCTCGTTCTACCTGCTGAGGTGTGTGTGTGTGTGGGGAGACAGTTAAAGACTGCTCATGCTCACTGTGGTGGCCACTGGTCACAGGTGCCTGCTGAGGCTGCTTCAAAACAGTTGGTTTGCTCTGAGATCTGCTAACGGCGCTAAATCGTATATCAGATCTGGAAGACTTGGTATCAGAAAAAAGAATGTAGAGTGTTGTACCACTGTGTGTGCTGTGTATGCATGTGTGCTCCACCTGTAATCGGTGCTGAGGGGGCGGGTGGAGGTGGAGATGGGAGTATGTATGGTACTTACTGGCCAGGAAGCCTAGGAGAATAAACTGCAGGTTTGCAAGAAGCCCAGTCTCAGGTAGAGGGGCTGGTGAGATGGCTAAGCAGGTGAAGGTGCTCCCACCCGATGCCGCTCCGAGCTGAATCTCCGGAACTCACATGGTGGAGGGAAAGAATCAATTCCCAGAAGTTGTCCTCTGACCTCTACATGTGAGCTGTGGCAGATGTGTGCCCACACAAGTATGTCTGCACAAAACAAATGTAAAAGGATAAAAATAAAAAAAGTAAGGTGGAGAGTCATAGAGGAAGACACCTGATATTAACTTCTGGTCTTCACACACACACACACACACACACACACACACACACATACACAGAGTCATGCACATATACACATACACACACATGCACACATACACACGCAGGTACACACATGCACACACACTGCACATATACACATTCACACACATGCACATATACAATGCACATACACAGGTGTACATACATGCACACACACATGCACATACACACATGCACACACATGCACACACATGCACATATACACATGCACACATATGCACATATACAAATGCACATACATGCACATACACACATGTACACACTACACAATGCACATATACACATGCACACACATGCACATACATACATGCATCACAGAAACAAGTGCACACACACACATGCACAGACACTTGTATATATACACATGCGTGTACACCCCCCCACCCCTGTATGGACATGTGTATATATCCACATGAACATATACTACACACACATACTTATGTTTGTAGGTTGGTTGCATGTAGACTCAGACTTAAGATACATGGGATTATATAAAGTATTATTTTAAACTTAATTTCTCGGTACATGTTGTCCCAGGCCTGCCGTGTCAGCACTTGGGGTTGAAGCTCCAGTGACCGAGGCGAGCCTAGGCTGAGACCCTGTCTAAAACAAGCCAGAAAGATTATAAGCTAGAAGTGGTGGCACACACCTTTAATTCCAGCACTCAGGAGGCAGATGCAGGTGGATTTCTGTGAGTTGGAGACTACAGTGAGTTCCAGGACAGCCAGAGATACACAGTGAGTCTCTCACAAAATTCTACTGGTGGCTCTCATTTATGGCTTATTCTTCTGTCTGGCCAGTGTCCACCAGCATCTTTCAATGTTAAGGAGAGTGGGCAGCCACAGCCCTCATTTTTTGTGGTCTTTCCTGGTTTCTGCCAAGGAATCTGGTTCCAGAGTGGCCACAAGTTTCAACTTTGCAGTAGAGACCTGAAATTTTATATGAAACCAGATTTCTATATTTATTTATTTAAAATTATTTATTTTTATTTTATGTAAATTGGTGTTTTGCCTGCCTGTCTGTGTGAGGTGTCGGATCTGCTGAAGCTGGACAGACAGTTGTGAGCTGCCATGTTGGGGATGGGAATTGAACTTGGGTCTTCTGGAAGGGCAGCCAGTGCCCTCAACTCTGAGCATCTCTCCAGCCTGAAACCTGATTTTAAAATGCTAGCCACTAGTCCAAATATTTAAGGACTCCATCTTGGCCATCCTCGAATGGGTCACTAGAAACTGTTTCTGGAAATTGACTCTAAGCAGGGACACAGAGGCCAGAGGGACGAGCTTGCCTCTGTGACAGATCTACAGGATCCTGAACAGGAACACAGGGCCAACCCCGGCTCCTCTCTTTGCTAACCAGACTTTGAGAATCACTGCTGGTCTTGGGGCACAGTACATGGAGTGGGGTGGGTGGGTGAGGATTCAGGACACAGAAATGCAGCAGAGGGAGCCTGGGCTAGCTATTAAAAAAAAACTTGATGGTCTTTGTTTAGCGTTATACATAAACTGCACTAAAATGCCTTTCAGAAAGTTAAAGGTGTCACTGTCTTCAAGAGGGCATCAGATCCCATTACAGATGGCTGTGAGCCACCACGTGGTTGCTGGGAATTGAACTCCTGACCCCTGGAAGATCAGTCAGTGCTCTTAACCGCGGCGCCATCTCTCCAACCCTATTTCTCTTTTCTTAATTCCAGAGAAAATCAGTTTTGTTCTAGGAATGCACGTTTTGGGGTTCTTAAATACTTCATTAGAGAGCCTTCTGCACAGGTTGACATCTGTATGAGAGAATCCAATGGCCAGACCTGTCTTCTGTCAAACCGATGGCCTCCCAGGATGTGACCTACCTTCCAAGCTCTTGGATTTTCAACGTTTCCTCCCAGTCTGCTGCTCAGGCTGTCTAGACCCTGAAAGGCTGTGCGATGGAGGGACGTTTTTGAGTACACCGGAAGTACACCATCTCTCCACTAGAGGGCAGCAGAGGAGCACGGAGGAAACTGCTCTGAAACCCAGGGCCAAGCTTGCCAGCCACGTGCAGCTCCAATTCCAGGAGCCAGATCGGGGCGGCTCCTGGTCACAGCCTATCATTGGCTACAGAGGCATGTTTTGTACTAACCAGGGGAAGCTCCTATTGTTTTGGGTAGGACGTGACGTGGTGAGTGACATTTGTGTGGATTTTAGTCTCTATCCACGGGAGTCCCACACCTTGCATTGTTGTAGTGTGGGTGGGAGGTGGAGCTGAATGCCAAGAGATGTGAGATGTCCCGGGCAGCCTTGTTTGTGAAGGAAACTGTGCACTGCAGGTTTAAATACCAAAGGAGAGGCACCAAGGGCTTGTAGCCACATTGCCTCACTTGCTAGCTGTTCCCCATCTGTCCAGCAGGAGGCAGCACCTGGCTCCTGGAGCCAATTACCATCTTTAGAGCCTTCTGAGGCTGAGGCTGGAGGTCCCATGCCTCCTAAGGCTGGCGGTTGGAGAAGGAGGTAGACCAGGCTCCAGGGGGCACAAGCATGGCAGGCATCAGAAGGGCACACCTGAGTTACTAGGGCTTAGCTGGCCTATGTGAGTCCCCAGCCCACAGGTCCAGCTCCCTGTAGTCCTGGGGTCTCAGAGAGGACAGTTGGGGTCATGCCAGAGTGGGGCTTAAATGTCTTGCTTCCCAGTTTAGTGTGTGTGCCTCCGTTTTACTGAGTAGGAACACACAGGAAGCCGCGAGCGTAAGGGCCTGCCTCACGTGACTGGAGACCACGTACGCAGCCGTTCCTTTCTCTTTGCTGCCAAAAGCTGTCGAGCTCCTGTCAGGATCCTCGAAGGAACCACGCACTACCTGCTCTTTGCGGCTGTGTATGCTTGACCCCAAATAAATACACTTCCAATGTCTTGCCTGTCCATTCGGTGGGCACTTGGTCTCTTAGTTCAGAGATGACCCTCTCTGTAAGTCCGATGGCCCTGGAGGCTGTGCCTGCCTCCCTTAACTCACAAGGAGCTAGGACAGGACCCGTGTGAGGGGAGGGGTGCATGGCAGGAGAGAGGTGGTCTTGAACACCTGCTGTCTAAATGGAAGCATCTCCTTTGCCCTCTGGAGCTACAGCCTTCCCATCCAGGGAAGCTTGGCAGGGAGTGGACTTGTATGTGCGCGTGCACGTGAGCGTGCGTGCGTGTATATGTGCATGTACACATGTGCATGTGTGTGCATGTGCGTGTGTGTACGCATGTGTGTGTGTGAGTACCACGTGCCTTTGGGACCAGAGGCAAGCTTTTGTAGAGGTTGTATGTGCAGAGGCACAGACAGGTATAGGCAGGCACAGACAGACGTCATCATATTGAATCAGGAAACATGAGGCTCAGAGAACAAAGGCAAACATATGAGAGAGACATTTGTTACTTGCACAGAGAGAAGCACTGCATAGGGCGCAGAGTTTCATGGGGCCTCACACCTGGAGCGTGATGCTACTGAAGTGGGATCCAGCCTAAGGCCTGCAGTGGGGCTGCTACACTATGTTGCTTGATTGACAACCAGCAATGTGAGTGCAGAGGAACCCACAGTGTCACCCAGTGCTGTGCGAGGAACTTTCCTGACTCTTGAAAAAAGTGTGAGCTGGGCAGTGGTGGACGCCTTTAATCCCAGCACTTGGGAGGCAGAGGCAGGCGGATCTCTGAGTTCAAGGCCAGCCTGGTCTACAGAGTGAGTTCCAGGACAGCCAGGGCTACACAGAGAAACTCTGTCTCAAAAAAAAAAAAAAAAAAAAAAAAAACCCAAACCAAAAACCAAACAAACCAAAAACCAAAATGAAAATAAAAACAAAAACAAAAAAAGAAAGAAAAAAGTGTGTGTGTGTGTACATGTATGTGTGAGTGTATGTATGTATTGTGCACATGTGTACATGTATGAGAGTATGAATATGTGAATGTGTGTATGTGTGAATATGTGTATGCATGTGTGTGAATATGTGTATATATATATATATATATATACACACGTGTGTATATGTTTGTATGTGTGTGAGAGTATGAATGTATGAATATGTGTACATGTGTGTATGTATATGTGTGTGAGTGTGTGTACATGTGTGTGAATGTGTGTTTGTGTGTGTGCATGTGCCTGTGGAGGCCAAAATAGGTCTGATGGATCCTCTGGAACTGGTGGTTGAGAGCCACATGATGTCTGTACTGGGAACTGAACTCTGGTCCTCTGGAAGAGCAGCCTGTAACAACTGAGCCATCTCTCCAGCCCCATTTTCTGAGTCTTGAACCCAGCTCTTTCTGATTCCTCTTCTATCATTCTGTCATTGCTCTGCCTCTCCTCCAGCACTGGGATGTGAGTGTATGCATATGTGTGTGTGTGTATGAGTGTATATATGTGTAAGTGTGGGTAAGCATGTATGTGTGTATATGTGTGTATATATGTGCATGTGTGTATATATACATGTATGTGTATTGAGAGTGTGTGTATGTGTGTGTGTGTGAGAGTGCAAATGTATGAATATGTGTATGTATGTGTATATGTGTGTATGTACAAGTATGTATGTACGAGTGTGTGAATGTGTATGTGTGTGAATGTATATGTATGTTTGTGTATGAATGTGTATCTATGAATATGTGTGTGTTTATGTGTGTAGGAGTATGTATGTGTGTGTGTGTGAGTGAGTGTACATGTGTGAGTGTGTATATCTGTGTCTGGTGGGGGAGAGAGGAAGAGGGAAAGGAAGAAGGAGAAGGAGAAGGTTTGGGGAATTAATTTTGCCCACTAAGCCATCTTCCCAACTACACGATTTTGTTGTTGTTGTTGTTCTTAGAATTTCTTCATGGCCCACTTCCTCTTGGGCAGCAGGTCTCAGCGGACCTTGGTTCTCATGGCTCTGTGCTTCTCTTCCTGGTCCAGCAGCTGGTCTGGGAGAGGACATTGCTTCGGGGCAGTGTCTCCTAGGCTTAGCATAGCTTTGAGTGTTTGCTTTATGCCACCAGGAAGCTACTTGGGACTGAGGGGGATCAACTCTAGTGGAAAGGGGTCCATCAGAAGAAAGGGAAAGCCTCAGAGAAGGGGAGTTCTGAGCTGAGTGGCTCTTTCCTGAGGGCCTGCCTACCTAGCCAGCATGGCTTCTCCTTCAGGCCCCCAACCCTGCTGTCGAGGACCTGTTTCCCTTCCCACTCCTGGCCTGCTGACAAGGGCCAGCCCCATCTGGCCCAGGCCAGATGCTGAGGTGGCAGGCAGAGGAGGGGGTGGGACGGCCGACGTGCTGGAGCATGGGCAGCCTGCCCTGTGCTGAGCTGGCATCTGGTCCTGAGAGCAGATGGGGCCCCACCCAAGCAGGCCGGGGCAGGTAGGGCAGGCCCGTCTCCAGCAGGGAGGGAGGAGAAGTGATGGGGCAAGTCTGGGCTTTGCTTTTGCCAAGGTGGAAGAAAAGTTTGTGTGTGTGTGTGTGTGTGTGTGTGTGTGTGTGTGTGTGTGTGTGTGAGTGTGTGACAGCGCTGTGTCCTGTAGGGATTCCTGTGTGCGGGGATGAAACGCATCACTTCTGAGTCTGGGCACACTTGTGTTTGTGACTGTCTATGCATTTGGTTCACATGCATGCCTATAGTCCTTCTGTGCCATACCCAGGCATTCATAGATATAGGCAAGGGGTAGTGGGTGTTGTGTGAAGGTCTAGAGTGGATGCAAGTCTGTGGGAAGGCCAAGTGCTCAAAGGATTGTCCTGTGTGCCACCCCCTCCCCCCACCAAGAACTATGTGGCTTTTGTATGTGGTGCTCAGGGAAGACACTCATGGGAGCCAGTGCTCAGACTTTTTTTCTAAAGGCATCTGTGTGTGTGTACACATGTTTGTGTGTGAGTGTGCATGTATACATGTACATATGTGTGCCTTCGAGAGAGTGTATGTGCATATGCATGTGTGAGTGTGCGCATGTGTATGTGTGTGCATGCACACCTGTGTGTTACTCTTTATGTACACGAGTAGCCCAGGTGTTAGTCCCAGAGGCAAGAGCTGGCTGTGACCTGTTATGTGAGTTATCTGGAGAACAGAGAGTTTAAGATTTTAGGCTGAGTCTTGAGTGGATCTGGCCAGACCCAGGACCAATTTGTTCCCATGTCTTCCAACTGTCATAGTCTGTCACCTTCCTGCTGGTTCTCTCTCTCTCTCTCTCTCTCTCTCTTTCAATCTGTGTGTGTGACTGACAAACGATTGTGAGTCTGCATCTTCTCATTTTTTATCTATGCTGTGTTTGTATAATAGTCTTTCTGTTTTAGGGACTGAATGTGGGGGCTACCCATACAGTAGACTAATGGTCTGACAGTGAGCTATGTCTTGAATCTTATTTTTTAGTTAAAGTATTTTTTTTTTTTTTTTTTGAGTCAGGGTTTCACTAAGTTGCCCAGACTGGCCTTGAACTCACCCTTTAGCTCAGGTAGGTCTTCCACTGTCTATCCTCTGCCTTAGCCTCCGGAGAGCTGGGATTATAGGCCTTTGTCACCACTTTGAGTTGTGCCCCCCCCCCCTTGCCTCCCACCACTTGATCTTCTAACACCAGGCACTGGCCACTAGAAAGTACTGGCTCACAAAATTAGGCAGATCCTCTGAATATTGGTGTATTTTGTTATACAACATAGAAAACTGGATTCCATGCTAAAATCATCAGAAGAGTTTCTGGCAGTAAGTCGCCAACTTCCTGATTACAGATTCAGGGTATATACCTCTGTGTGTGTGTGTGTGTGTTATTGTGTAGTCCAGGTTAGTCTCAAACTCACTTTCTTCTCATCCTCACCCTCCTAAGAGCTTGGATGACAGATATCTGCCACCAGCCTCAGCTCTGTAGGTCACACACATACACATAAGGTCCCTTGCCCCAGGGATCCCCTATCTCTGCCTCCTACAGCCTGGAGGGATCCTCCCTGGGGCAGGGGGCGCTAGAGCTGGGCTTAAGGTAGCCTACCAAGATTGTCTTTTTTCCTCTTTTTTTAAATGTAGGTTTTGAGGATCCAAACTCTATCCCTTAAACTTCGCAACAAGCACTTGACGGGCTGATCTATTCCCCCAACAACTTTCTGCCTCATTTTTTGAGCTGGGGTTTCTCAGTGAACCTGGTGCTTACTAATTACGCTAGGTGGGCTGGCCAGGGGGCTCTAGGGGTCTGCTTGTCTCCTCTTCCCCAAAGTTGAGGTTACACACTCTTGCTGTGGCTGTTTTTCACTTGAGGTCTGGAGATCTGAACTCAGGTTCTCATGGTTGCCAGCAAGCACTTTACCCACCAAACTCCTTTTTTTTTTTCTTTGCTTGGTCCCTGCCTCCCCATGTCAGGGTTTCACTTTGTATTCCTAGCCTGGAACCTTCCTAACAGTTCTTAAAACAGCTGTGTGTCCTGTGGAACACGAATCTGTATATTGTACTTGCCCATGACCTCTAGACACTGATGTAGTCGTGTGTGTGTGTGTGTGTGTGTATGTGTGTTTCCCCTACACATTGTTGAGCTGAGTTGACTGTGTCCTCCCTAGCTGGAGATTGGGCACACCCTGTCAGCCCCTCCAAAGCCCACATGAACTGATAAATGGCTTCTTTCTGTCCCCTACTCTGTCCCCTCCCTCAGCTTGGAGGGATCCTCCCTGGATATGAAAACCCTGGGTAAGGCTGAGAGTGGTGTCCCTAAGTTTGCTGTAGTGTGATGGGCTGGCTTCAGATTGCCACTAGCTAGGAACCTGTGCAACCAAGGCAGTGAAGGAGCTGTGCTGTCGAGCTTGGTGGCCCTGGGTTCAAGCTAGACTTCCCCTTCTCTTGTTCAGTGTGGCCTGGGACAGTCACCTTCTCTAGCTGAGTTTGACCTCTGTGAAGTGTGCCTGGTTGATTATTCCATTCAGAAGATAGGATGTTCAAAAATGTACCACAGGGTTTGGTTTTGAGTACCCAGGGCAGTTGGGGGTCCTTTTCCTTCCTAATGATCGCTTGTTGTTGTGCTTTGAGATAACATCAAGACTGCTTTGGAGTCTTGCAGGACTGGCTGGCCATGGGGCTGGAATGGACACCTTGAGTCTAGGTTATGGAATATAATCTGGCACGACCTACAAGCGCCCTGGCCACCCGGCCATGGAGTGGCCACAAAGGAACAACCTGTAGACTCCAGAAAGCCAGCTTGTCCTCTGGGCCTGCCATGGTAATGCCTGCAAACCTCAAGGGGGCAGACAAAGTACTTCTGGTACAAGCACCCTAACACCACCCATTTCAAAGTAACTGAAGCCCCCTTCCCCACTCTCCACAGCCACTGAAACTCCTTAGCCCCCAAAGCTAAGCTATGCTCTCCCCTTCCCCCAGCGGGCAAACTGTTCCAGAGCTCCAGATCCGCCACCCCCACCACCCCTGGGCGGTTCCCTGCTGACTCAGGCTGGCCCGGCTTAGCGGGCGGGCCGGGGTGGGAAGAGGCCGGGCATAGAGCCAGGGCCGGGTGCGGCGGCTGGTGAGTCACCGGGATCGGGCGCGGTGGCGCCGCCCGGCCCCAGCGGCCGTGGGAGCGCTCGGGCACAGCCAATGGGCGGCTGCCACCCGGCTCGCGCCGCCACGCCCCCTGGCTGCACGCCGCCTCCGGTTTCCAGCTCCCTGGCCCCCCGACGGACCCCCGACCCTGGCAACCTGGGACTTTTGTGGAGTTTGCCTCCCCATGGAGGCTGCGGGGAGCAGCGTGGGGCTCAGGAGTTGAGGAGAGAGCAGCTTCTGTAGTCCTTTCTGCTGCAAACCCCGCTGGTCAGGTCCCCAGGAGGCCCTGCCGCGCAGGGGGGCTCTGGGTCTTTACTGTGCCCACGACACCTGCTGGTTAGGGCCACCCCACGTCCACAGGAGGACCTGCCCCACATGGGGGCTCTGGGTTCTTAAGTGTCCACAACACCTGCGATTAGTGCTACCACACATCCTCAGGAGGCCCTGCCTATCAAGGGGGCTCTGAATCCTTACTGTGCCCATGACACCTGCTGGTTAGGGCCTGCTTCCCCAGGAGACTCTGCCGCGAATGGGGGCTCTGAGTCCTTACAGTGTCCCTCTGGGTTCTTTTCAGGTAGTGACACTGGGGTACCCAGCACCTTCTCAAAGGGGGGCAGACTCCCTTGTTTGCCAGTCTGTGCTGGTTGAACCCTGGCACGGTGTCCTTGGCCAACGTTTTCTGTTCCCAGTCAGCCACACCACCGACTACTTTCTGCTTCCGAAAACAGTCGCGGTACCAAGAAGGTCATGTTCCTAAGACTCTAGTGACCCTGGCTCTAGTGGTCAACCTTCTCCAGGCTTTGGCCTTGGCACACCGATACACACAGGCTCATCAGCACAGAGGCCCAGGCTAGTGGAGATGGCAGGCCTGGATTGTCATATACTCTATCCAAGCACAGGAAGAGACAGAAGACTTTCTTTCTTTTTTCTTTTTTTTTTAAACTGTAAATTACTGTGAAGATAAAGAAAGTGTCTGGTAATTTACAAATCCTCCAGAAACAGTAGGTCTGATTCTCTCTCACACAGACACAGCCCCACAAACACACAGCCCATGAGGACACAAACACACGCCCCCACGAAGCACCTCAGACACTGACACATATTCAGATACACATCAATAGAGATACATTTGCACAGATCTGCAGACACAACTAACCCCTCCCCCCCCCCCCAAACCAGGAAAGCAGAAACCCCCACAGCAATCATAAAATCCAGTTTTACTGCCCAGGGTGTGATGGGAACCAGCAGCCAGCTGGGCGGGGGCAGGAGGCCTCAGCGTCTGGGCGGTGCCTGATTTGCCCTGGCTCCCACTCAGCCCCAGGGTCAGGACGCCTTCATTTTCTGACACGCCCTCCTCTGTCCCCAAGAACAGTCACCCCATCCTTTCTCCACTGTTGCCTAAAAGCAGGACACACCCTCTTGCGACAACTGAGCCCTAGGATATCTCCCTCCCCCCCGCCCCCCCCCCCTGCCCCAGTGTGTACCCTGCTAGCAGGGCCTGGCAGCTTTCTGGGTAGGTTTGGGGTCTGCGGAGGTACTCTTTCCCTGACAGCCCTCTGGGTTGAGGGTTCAGCTCTGAGGACTTGGCTGCTTAGCCCTCTTCAGCTGGAAGGGAATAGAAAGGACTCCAGGCCCTGCACAGTTTCCTGGTATCCCCTCTCCGCTTTGCCTTGTGGTCCTTGTCCTCAGCTCTTGAGGCCTGCAGGAACTTTAGAGTCAGAGAGAGCTAGGAGGAGGCCCCACGTCTGGGCCTGGGTTAGCACCCGTCTCCTGATGAACTTAGGCCACATTGGCCTAGCCTTCCACTTAGTATTTCCCCATTGCTCTCATACCCACCCCCGCCCTGCAGTGAGCTCCTAGGAGTCTTTCAGACTGACCCCCACCTCACCGTCGGCCCCCACCCCACCACCTCACGGAGTCTAGCCCTTTGAGGAAGAGACTCACACTGGGGGTCACACACCGACTCTTTAGGGATAGAGGGCTGTGATTAAGAGCAGGGCTCTGGTCCTTGTGACTAGAAAAGTCCTGAATGCTAGCTAGTGTCTGTTCCCTCCTAGTCCCTGGCCATTTTCCTGTGAACAGATCTGCTCTCACTATAGTTTGACTTTGCCAGGGTCTGGGGTGGGAGATGAGATCCAGAAGGACTCTGGCCTTGACCTCTGCTCCTAGTAAAAAATGAATGTCAGGTAGAGTGAGACTATCAGGTGACAGAGGACATGGGTCTTAGGAAGTCTGGTAAGAGTCACCTGGAAAAGGGTTTTGAGGGAGGGGGGACAAACCAAAGGGGCGCCTAGTCTGCATGGCTAGGGATCTTGAAGAAGGGGACAGTATTTGTTCTGTCCCCTTTATGGAACCCTCTGTGACTTCTATCCCTTTGAGCTCATTCTGAAGGTTGACCACAAGGGACCAGGTGACCTTTTGATTAGAAAGCCGTATAAAGGTGAAAGGGCCAGGTGGAGCTCGGACGTCTTTCTCACTCCTGGTCCTTGATGTCTTATCTACAGGGCAACCTCCAGGGCTGGCTGGACACTGGTCATTTTCAGGGTCTGGACTCCCAGAGGTTCTGGGACATGGCGATCACTCCACTCTCTGTTCTCTTCCTTCTCAGCCACACTTTGCCAGCCTCTGCACCCCTGTCCTGACCTACCGAAGGGTCTCTGGAAGGCTAAGAAGGGCTCCCTTCAGTATTTGGACCCTAAGCAGGCCCCTTTCTTTTTTGCCTTTAGATTTTCTGTCCCCCACTTTGCCCCTAAGGCTTGGATGAGCCAGAAGGGTGGGGCTCCCTGTTGGCAAGACTCAATTTTGCTGGCTGGGAGTTTTTCAGGGTGCTAATTAAAAGGAACCACCCAGAGAGAATGACTTCACTTGTTCTCACACACACACCCTTTGGCCCTGCCCTCTCCAGTGGCCCCATTCACACGCCGGGGCTCACTGCAGGTGGAGGAGCCCACGGCAAAGGCAAGACCCTTTGTGTCTGTCCACAAGCCAAGTGCAGGCTCAGAGCATTTTTTAGCATCTCCCCTCCTAGTTCAATGTTGCTGTGGCTGCATTTCCCTCGCTGGTCCCCTCCCAGCTGAACTAGACAGGCAGAAACTGACTCTGGGTGGGAAGGAAGATGGTGTCTTCCCAGGTCACACGCACCCCCCCCTCCCCCCAACTCTCCCAATAGGAGCGCTGCTGTGAGGAAATCTTTCCCTGGCTGGGATTCCGTCCAGTTCTCGGGCTTCATCCCCTGTGGAATGGGCCTCACTGGAGAGAACTTGGTAGAGCCACCGTGTACTGTGGTTTTGAGGATCTCTCCGCATTACTTACTGTCTTCTCTGCTCCCTAAACTCTTACCAAAATGTGGTCACGATCCCTTCCACTCTGGACTGCCGGGTAGCCACGTGAGCCTAAGGTGGGCTCTGATACTCATGTTGGAATATTTAATGATGGTTCTTACAGCCCAACGCTCCCAAATAAATACTCTTGCATTGCTTTTTGGGAAGACCACGTTGACTCACTTGGTCTTCGTTATTTAGTGGAGGGGCGAAATGGTAACTTTCTGGGCTGACTCAGGATCTGGGAGATCCTGGGTGCTAGGCAGCGTTAGAACCACTAGGAGGCGAAGAGACGCCACGAGCAACCCGAGTGGGGAGAGGGGAGGAGCCAGCCTATTTCCCAGTCTCTCTGCATTCTGGGATTGTCCTGTAGGGGTCGCCCTAAGCCAGGTTTCTACAGACAGCAGCGGCTCATTGCTTCTTCAGAGTCTGGGTCGCATCTCCGACCCTCTGTCCCCCAGTTTGAATTCTTTCCTTCATCCAGGGTCCTCCAGCTACCAAGAGTCCAGGAAAGGGCACAAAGCAGGGACAGAGATAGCTTGTGAAGCTAGAGTCTGTGAAGTGACAGGAGTGACAAGTGTTGGTGGCTAGAAAGAGCACATGCAAATAGCATGCAAACGAGCATGGCTGGACCGCCCTGAGTAGCACCTGCCAGTCTGGGCCCAGACAGACATCCTTTTCCTAGCCCTGGGTGAGGATAGAAGCGCCTGACTCTTCCCTGGCTGTGTAGACGCGTGCTACCCCTTAAATGCCACCATAACCCAGGCAGGGGCTATCATTTTACAGATGGCTCCCACGAATGTTTCTGCTTTCTCCTTTTTCTCTCTACAAATCAGATCGCAATCCCAAGTGAGTGTGGGACTAATTCAGCAAGCAACCCTCCTCTTCCAGTAGGGTCTGTTGCTCTCCGGTGCAGAGATAGATACTGAGAACCTCTAAAACACCACAGGACGGGGAAGATGGTGTCGTAGGGGTGCCAGCTTTCACCTGCCTGGGTCCTCTGTCCCACTGCTTGCTTTGTTGTCTCACGAGGGGGGTCACTTGTTCAACTTCTATCCCTTCTCTAGGTGGGTTGCACCTTTTCCTTTGTGTTTGTGCAGGGCCTGGGATTCGGAATTGTCCTATCTAACTAACTCAGCATTGACTTGTTGTCTTCTCAAGGCCCAGGGGCTGAAGGTGACATTCCAGGGAGGGGGGAAGACCTGGTGGATTTTAGCACCGATTTCCCCTTACACTCAGCTGGGTGGGAATCCCAGTCCCCATCTTAGTGAACTCTGTTCTAGCTCGGCCTCAGGGAGGACTCCATCTTTGGCTCCTTAACACCATAGCCTCTCCAACGTTCTCCATTTTCTGGGTCCTGTTCTTTCTTCCCTACCAGTCTGCTCAGCCAGGTCTCCCTTCTCGATGCCGCTCCTTTGGTTGCTGAATTCCTCTGAGTTTTTTTTTTTTTTTCCTCCCCAGGCTTTACTGTTTCTGAATGTTACTACCATCACTTGGGCCTTTACAAGCCCTAGACTCCTACCCAGGCATGGCTGTGAGGACTGAGGCTTGGGGCAGAGATATTGCAACCTGACTTGAACAGGGGGGTGGGAGTTAGGCACACACCTGCTTTCCAGTCCCACACTCTCTGCACCCTACACAAGCCCCCGTGGCCATGGTTCCCATGGAGGTGACCAGACCTTTGCCTCCCCACCCTATCCTCCATTCACACACCTCCCTCCTTCCTGAGATCATTACGTGCACCTTTGTCAACTGCGCCACCTAACACTTCCCCAGGTGTTCCATCTGGTCTGAGCATGGCTCTTTCTTTTTCGGTTTTCCCCCCATCCCCCCCAGAGAGGGGAGTATCAATGCCAGAGGGCAGACAGACATAGGATTTGGAGAGGAATTACAGTCAGCTGCAAACTCCAGCTTTGGTTGTGGGAGCTCGGGCAAGTCCTTTAGGTCTGCAGAGCCTTAGCTTTCTCAGCCATAAACCCAGGCTTAGCCAGAGGTGGCCTATGTAAAGCACCTGGCAGATATTAGCTTCACATCTAATGGCGATCTTCACACATGGTGTCAACTACAAAAAGTGACTTCCTTGAAGAGGCCACGAGGAAAGCACCCCCATCCCTCCCCCTACCCATGCCCTCTCAGTGCCCTTCCCTCCCTGAGGGTGCCTCCCTTAGCCCTTTCCTTATTTTGCTCTGGAGAGATGTGGGTGGAGCAGAGCTCTGACCCTGGAAAGGGATGGTGGTGGGCTCTGAAGGTCCCTGCCAGTTGCCGGTAGCAGGAAGTGGGCCTGCCTGAGTAGATGGTCTGAGAGGTTTCCACAGCCTGGAAGGGGCAGAAGCTCTCATCCAGTCCTTCACAGGAGCAAGGGTGGAGAAAGGGCACCAGCCTACGGGGCTTCCCCACAGAGAGCGAGCACCCCATGCAGACTGGCTTTGGTCTCCTTCCAGTTTCGATCAGAGGGCGTTGTGAGGCTGGGAGGGGTGGAGTTGGAGGCTTTTCTTTGGAAACCCTCAAAGCTTAGGAGGAGAAGAAAGTCAGGTCAGAGACTATCTTACAGCATGGGACCTTGCTGTCAATGATAAAGCCCTCATGCCAAGAGCTATGTGTCTAGGATGTGTGTGGGGGAGCCCAGACCTCCACATACAACCTCAGATACCAGCTCTTACACATTCATAACACCCGGCCCCGGCACACTCTCCATCCTGCATGCCCCTCTCTCACTTTTTACACACTCAATATGCAGCTAAATGTTGCATACATGCGGGCCATGCCTTTATATATTTTCTCCATTTTATTTTTCTCTGGAGGTAGTCTGTGGGTGTAGCCCAGGTTGGCCTCAAACTCCTTATCTTCCTGTTTTAGCTTCCTGAGTGTTGGGATCTCAGGTGTGTACCACCATGACTACCCATTCATTTATGCTCTTGTGAGTGTATACACACAGTTCCACATGAGCGTGCTCTTGGCACATTTTCATTTCTGCTTCATACAAGATCCCCCAGAGCTGGAGGTGTCCCAGGAAGGCCGGTATCCGATAGAGCAGGCCTGGTAGGTGAGTGAGGGGCAGGGGTTTGAAGTTAATGATGAAAGTGAACAGCTGGTGCTTGGCTTTCATTCTGAGGGTGCTGCAGGTATAGTCTTGTCTCACACACACTGTGTTCCCAGGAGGAATAGAGATTGTTATTCCCTGGTCACAGATGGAGAAGCTTAGGGAAGCCAGGCCTTTTGCCCCAGGCCCCACTGTCGTTGCTCTGTGGAGATAGCACCTGACCCTCACCCTCAGCCCACAGAAACCCATTCTCTTGACTCTCAGCCTTACTTGGCTCCTTGCTTGAAATCCCTTTCTAGAATCCCTGGCTTTAGCTTCCCGAGAGCCTAAGTCTCGTGACTTTGCCCAGGATCAGCTGTGACAGTTAAGTCCCGAGGAGAGTCACCTCTCTCGGAGGCTCCTTTGTATCAGTGATTTGTTCTGGTATCTCCAGGAGCTGGTGGGGAAAGGGGGCTTCTGGGAGACCTCACTGTAGGTTCCCAGGACAGTTCGGGCTGCAGGATCCTAGGCTACCTGCAGGGGGAGTCGAGTGTGGGAGAACCCTGTCCCAGCTTGGAATGCTGGGAAAGAATGTGTCCTAGAAAAGTCTGGATGCCAGCTAGGACCAGGATGGGACTGTGCTGCACTGTCCCCACAGGCTCCCCCCGAGGATGCATGCGAGTGTACATGTGTGCGTGCGTGTGTGTGTGTGTGTGTTTGTGTGTGTGTGTGTGTGTGTGTATGTGTGTGTGTGTGTGTGTGTGTGTGTGTGTGTGAGAGAGAGAGAGAGAGAGAGAGAGAGAGAGAGAGAGAGAGAGAGAGAGAAACACTCAGCCATACATTCATATCTGCACATGCTTAAGCACAGGTCATAGGCGTAATTGTAGCCCATAAGACCCATGCTGGTTTTTCTTCTCTCCTTCTCTCTACTTTTCCTTATTTATATCCAAGGTCTGATGAGAGCTGGGTAAACACTATTCCTGAGCTGTGGCCTCGGCCCAGGCCTGGATTTACAGCTGTTGCTTACGGCTGTACCTCCAGCTCGAGCAACATCCAGCTCAGAGTAAGTCTAAAGTAAACGCATGTCGACTGGAGGATGCTGACCGTTTGTATTTGTGAGTGTCTGGAAGGTTGTACCCCGATGTTCTGTTGGCTACTTTCAGGGGGATCTAATTTTTGAAAGGGTTTTGTTTTATTTTTATTTTTTTCCTAAATTTTCTCTTATTTAAAAGTGTCTTACAGGAGCTGGTGAGATGGCTCAGGGGGTAAGGGCACTGACTGATCTTCCAAAGGCCCTGAGTTCAAATCCCAGCAACCACATGGTGGCTCACAACCACCCGTATTGAGATCTGACTCACCTGAAGATAGCTATAGTGTACTTATGTATAATAATAAATAAATCTTTGGGCCAGAGCGAGCAGGGATTGAGCGAGTGGAGTTGACTGGAGAGGGCAGAGGTCCTAAAAAATTCAATTCCCAGCAACCACATGAAGGCTCACAACCATCTGTACTACAGTGTACTCATATACATAAAATAAATAAATAAATAAATATATATATTTTTAAAAAAGTGTATGACAGTTAGTTATTTGCCCATGTTATTTTTGTGTGTGATTTGTTGTATGTACATGTGGGGCATTCACACTTGGAGGTCAGAGGTCAGAGGCAATTTGTCTTTCTTTCTACCATGTAGGTCTCTGTAGGTCTCATGTAGGTCTCTGTAGGTCTCATGTAGGTCTCTGGGATCGAACGCAGGTTCTCCGGCTGGGCAGCAAGCTCCTTTGCCCACTGAGTCATATCTCCTGCTCCTCCGTACTTTTTTTCAAATGTTATTTTATTGTCTGTTGTTTTAAAAATGTGAACAGTGGGCTTGCATTATTTGTATATAGGACAGGAAACACCACAGGCTTAGCCCTGGGACCCCCATCCACATTTAAAATGACGATTAGACTTAAAAAGCCAGGCACTGGGGGCAATCTGCTGGTCCCTTCAGCTCCTGCACCGATCTCATCCCTCATCCTTCACCAGTTCCTTCCAGGCTCCTGCCCACAAGCTTAGCTGGTTCACCTGCTGGGGTTTCCTGGCACCCTAACAGGCAATGCAACAATGGGCTCGCTGAGTCAGGAGTTGGGAGAGGGCCCTGGGTAATATAGGCTGAGCCAGCCAGAGAGCAAATAGCTTTTGGACTGAGAGTAACCAGGCTGATGTTGCAGCAGGAAGGATTAAGGTTAGACAGGAGAGCTTCCCGACTGTATAGGAGGCTGTGCAAGCTGACGAGGTCACAGAGCTGTCCCCACTGCTGGAGGCGGCAGGTTTATTCGGCCACACCACTGAATCTGAAGTACCCACAGTGCCTAGCTTTCAGATGGCGATGACAGTGAATTTGTCTGAAATAGGGGGTGCTGAGGTCCCCCTCTGTGTTCCAGTACCCCCACCTCAGGTTCCAAACTGCAGGATGAAGCAGCCCTGGTCTATCAAGTGCTTGTTTGGCTCTTGCTATGTGACCTTAGCAGGTAGCCTCTCCCCTCTCTGCATTGAAACAAGGGCACTTTACAAGGCCATTTGTTGGGTCTCTTTGCTCTGTCATTCGGTCACTGGCACACACGTCAGGCTCTCTGGGACAGGTTTGCTGCCAGGTGGGCTCTGGTGGTGCGGTGGTTTGGACCATATTCTCTATCTTCAGGCATGGTGGTGGCTGCCCAGATTTTAGGTAGCCATGGTAGACCCTTGGTCCAGGGTGCTGCTGTCTGCTGCCCCAGCCCAGAGGTCTTCCCTGGCCAAGACGGCCATGCCGTGACCCATGACCCGTGACCTGACAACGGGTGTGACTCAGCTTGGGAAGGAGGGTGACTGGCTGGGGATTTCGTGTTTGTCTTTTGAGGGAGTGAGTGGGTTAGGGGTTAGTTAAGAAATTCGGGTTATTTCCTAACATCAGAAGCAGTGCCTCAGAGAACTGTCCCTTCAAGCCTGCTTCTCTCTCTCTCTCTCTCTTTCTCTCTCTCTCTTTCTTCTTCTTCTTCTTCTTCTTCTTCTTCTTCTTCTTCTTCTTCTTCTTCTTCTTCTTCTTCTTCTTCTTCTTCTTCTTCTTCTTTTTCTTTTTTTTTTTTAAGATTTGTAATATATAAGTACACTGTAACTGTCTTCAGATACTTCAGAAGAGGGCATCAGATCTCATTACAGGTGGTTGTGAGCCACCATATGGTTGTTGGGATTTGAACTCAGGACCTTTGGAAGAGCAGTCACTGCTCTTAACCACTGAGCCATCTCTCCAGCCCCATCTCTTATTATTATTATTATCATTATTATTATTATTATTATTATTATTAATTATATAAGACCGAGTAACAATATGTGGTCCTAACTGACTCAGAATTCTCCTTATAGACCAGGTTGTTCTTGACTTCACAGAGATCTGCCTGCCTCTGTCTCCTAAGTGCTGAGATCAAAGGCATGAGACGCCACACCAGGCCTTCTTATCTCTCTATAAAGCCTGTTTTTAAATGTTTCATTTTCTGTTCGAGACAGGCTCGTGTAGCCCAGGCTGCCCTTAAACTATGCAGCTGAGAATGACCTTGAACTCCCGATCTTCCTGCCTCTACCTCCACCCGGGATTACCGGGGTGGGATATGGTGTGTAGTGCTAGGGACTGAATCCAAGACATGCATTGTACCAACTGAGCTAGCCCTCAGGCCTTTGCCCCAGGCCCGACACCAAACACTGCTCTTACATGCTCTTACATAGCCTAAGATGGACCCAGGGTCTGTCAACCTCAGTTTGCTGAGTGTTAGGATGGCAGGCGTATGCCAGCACACTTGGTTCAGTTCATTTTCGAAGGTTTATGTGTGTCAGGGGGATGGGCCTTCACCTCTGTCAGAGTTTTCCAAGCTTTTCTGGGACAATGACAGTAGTAATAAAATTATTTACATCACAGTGGTAGGCTTACTTATGCAGTGGTGCCACAGTGTGCCATAGTGTGGCATCACCCTTCACTGGCTGTGAGGCCATCTTCATTCTTCAGAGCTGGTGGGGACACTCAATTGTGTCTGTTAGTGAGCTGTGGATTGCTCTTGTAGTTTGAACCTCACTCCATGACACGGCAGGGCTCTCTGCATGGCTTAGGGGAAGGCTGGAGAGCTGGTGGAGGCTGGGATCTGGCCCACGAAGCCTCAGCTCTCTCCTAGCCATTCAGGTCATCCCCATATACAGGAACACTGGGAACATTTCCCCAGGAGCAGCTGGGCTGCCTCTGGGTATCGGAGGCTGTCCTTGGTAACTTGCCTCAAAATATTTACTGAGCCAGGGCTGTTGCTAGCAGTAGAGTACCCAACCCCCAACCGGCAGAACCTGATTGGATCACCAGGGCAGCGCTGGGGGCTGGGCCCAGGTTGGCAAGTCTGGGCCCTCAGCTCAAGTCTTGTAGTCTGAACACACTTCCTTCTTCCCTCTCAGGAGCCTCCAAGTTTTGTCTAGGAACGTGTGTGATGTTCCTGCCTCCTCGACTGTCTGGGATAGTCCTCTGTGTATGTGTGTGTGTGTGTGTGTGTGTGTGTGTGTGTGTATGTGTGTGTGTGTGTGTATGTGTGTGTGTGAGTGTGTGTGTGTGTGTGAGTGTGTGTGTGTGTATGTGTGTGTGTGTGTGTGTGTCAGTGTTTGATGTGAGGAACAAGCAGGATAGGAAACTGTGGGCTCCCTTCCCTCTTCTGCCTTCAGTGGCATCAAAATAGCCCACAGTCAGCCACAGTGGACACAATCATAGCAAATGGGAGCTGTGCTTCCAGATATGTGGGAGGCCGAGGCAGGAGGACTGAGAGGTTAATGCTAGCCTGGGCTTCAGAGGGAGCTCAAAGGCAAGTCTGGGTAATTTAGGTAGACCTTGACTCAATAAAAAGAGAAAAGGTGGTTGAGGGCACAGCTCAGCCATGCGGTACTTGCGCAGCACCTGAGTGGTTTTAGCTTGGATCCTTGACAAGTTCTGGAAACAGCCTTGTGTCCCCTCACAGATCAAGAGTGAGGAGAGCTGGCTGTAGGACTGGAGCCTGCCCCTGCCACACTGCTGGGCACTGTAGGGTAGAGGACAACACTCTATTCTCCCTGGGCCTTCCTCCCAAGCCTTTCGCCAGGAAACACAGGGGCAGCCACACTGTATCAGAGGAGGCTCTGGGGCTCTGGGAGGCTTCCCAGACTGAGCTTGGAAGACCCTTATCTTAAGTCTCTCTGGGATCTTGGGCAATTGTTCTGATTGCTGTGACCATAGAACGGCCCATCCTGCTTCCTTGGGGACAGGGGTGAGGATGTGGGGGAGAGGTGCTGAGAGGCGGCCTGTAAATGTGTAATTATCACCCCACTGTGTCAGCCTTCAATCCTACTGTCCCTTAGAACACAAGACATGGGCTTACTCTAGGTACAGTTTTGCAAATCTCTTCTTAAAGCATCTGTCTTGGGAATGCTCTCTTTCTTGGCTTGGGGCCTTGCTCTGGTGAGGGGCTGCACAGACATCAGAGCATACCCATATCTAGTTGTAATGAACCCATCCCCTAGGGAGTGCTGCCATTTTCCTGCAGCTCAGCGAGGACAACATGGCTCTCTGACCCTAGTGAGTCAGGAGAGGGGTGGGGGCAGACAGTGGGAGCTGTGCTGTCCTGACTTGGGCAGAGGAAGGGTGGGCAGGCTACTGTCTGTCATGACACCAAGAGGACATCGGTACCAGGCTAGAAATGGGGAAGTGTTAAGGGCCAGAGCCCGGATGTCATCCACAGTAAGCCAGGTTTAGTCACCTGTCCTAAGGCCATTTAACAAACCAGTCTTTTCCTGCTTGTTGAATGTGGCTGCTTTGGGAAGCAGGAAATGACCCACTAATTTCATCTTTGGGTCCTGGCATAGGTTTAAGTTTAAGCAGAGGACCAGGCCTATGTGTAGCTCGGCAGTCCAGACTAGAGTGTGGTCTGGTCCCTGACCATCATGGTCTTGAAGTTGTAACTCTTAGGGACACAAACTCCTCCCTCCCACCCCACACCTTTTGGCTGGCCTAGACATTAACTCTTTCTTCTCCCAGTATGAGATTCCTGGAAATTCTAATTTCTGGGAATTCTAATTTCTTGGAATTCAACAGTCTTATAGCTGGGTATGCTGGTTATAGGTTACCACATCTTGCCTGGGTAGGCCTTACTGCCTCCTGCTCAGGGAATCTTGGACCCTTCTGGTGCCCATGTAGTTATATCAACAACACAAGTGTGTGTTTCCTTGAAGGAGACCAAGGTGGCCACAGACAGACCTGTAACATATTAACAATTAAACCCTGCTTGCATATTCATTGAAAATTAGAATGAACTTCGCAATGTGCAGTTTGTGGAGTGTAATTGTTTATAGTCTGGATAGGAGAAAAGCAAACTGGCTTGAATTTCATTCAGTACTTGGGAAGTAGGCGAACTGGGGAGGGAGCTCTCTCTGGGGAGCTCTGGCTATCCTAGGATTTGACATGTAGAATAGGCTGGCCTCGAACTCACAGAGATTTGCAGGCCTCTGCCCCAGGTGTGTCTTGAGTTCACGGCTGGGCTCCATAGGATACCCTGCCTCAAAACAATAACAGTGTCGATGATGATGGTGATGATGATGATGATGATGATGAAGAGTACAGGTAAGGACACCTGGCAAGCCCTCAGTGACTGAGCAAAGCTGAGGCGTTCTGGTACCGACCGAGCAGATGCAAATGGTGGATATTTGGAAGAATCAGGATACCCATGATTAGAATTTCTCAGCTGCAAAAGTCAAAGCCCAGACTATGATGACCAGTGAGCAGAAGTCACTGTACTGTCCATGTGGATGGGTGGGGGGAGATGGCCGGGGATAAGTAGTATGGGGGTGGTCTCTCAAACAATAACCAGCCCAAGTGAATATGGTCTAGCTTCTAACCACAGCCAGCTCCACCTTCATTGTCTCTGCTCACAGGCTCTGAGCCTCTATCCCCCTTGAGAGGACCTGGGTGTCCCGGATGGGGCCAGGAACAACACCCTTTGATGTTGTTGCTTCAGGAAGACCCCAGCTCCTGTCTGCTGGTTCACACTTGCTCCAGTGGTACTCCTGTGATTTATCATATGCACTAGTTCCACGTTAGGTCGCCACTCCCTCTTCCTCTTTCATCGGATTGCAAGGGCCTGTAAATCAGAGACCTTCACTAGTCTCCACTTGCATGGTTGGTCTAGCACAGTGTCTCAAAGGTGCTATGTGCTTCATAAATGTTGACAGGATGAATATATGTTGAGATGGGATTTCAGTTTTGGATCTGCTATGTGGTCTTAGGTTAAGTTGACCCGCCTCTCTGGGTTTCTCCTGGCTAAAGTATTTTCCTTCAACACTGATATTCCTGGGTTCCTGGGAGCAGCACTGTATGGTGTTAGGAGCAAAGACTTGGGAACCCAGCCACACAGAAGCAAATTCCGTCTGTGATTTATAAGCTGTGCAGCCTTCAGCAAATTAATTGTTCCCACTGTGTACCTCAACTCTGTAGGCTCCTCTTCTGTAAGATGGTGCTAGTAATAGAAGTTTCTTCCAGGAAGCAGGGACCAAAGAGTTGGCATGTATAAAGTTGGCATGTTAGCCTACATATGAATGCTTAATGTATGTAAAGTGCTATGTAGGCCCATTAATTTTTAATTATTGGAGTCAATAGCTCATTGATATTCTCCTTCTCCCCTCCTCGTCTCCCTTCTCCTTTGTGTGTAGTCAGAATAGAAATTTTCTTGCCGAGCCGGGCGTGGTGGCGCGCGCCTTTAATCCCAGCACTTGGGAGGCAGAGGCAGGCGGATTTCTGAGTTCGAGGCCAGCCTGGTCTACAAAGTGAGTTCCAGGACAGCCAGGGCTACACAGAGAAACCCTGTCTCGAAAAAACCAAAAAACCAAAAAAACAAAAGAAATTTTCTTGCCACAGTTTTGGAGGCTGGAAGTCTGAGACCAGGGTGCTAGGGGTGATTGAGCTCCCATGTTGCAGAGGCTGGCCTTCTCATGTAGAGCACAGATGTCTCATGTAGACCATGACCTTCTCATGTAGAACACAGATGTCTCATGCAGAGCATGGTCTTCTTATGCAGACCATGGCCTTCTCATGCAGAACATGGTCTTCTCATGCATAGCATGGTCTTTACATGCATAGCATGGTATTCTTATGCAGAGCATGACCTTCTCATGCAGAGCATGGCCTTTTCATGCAAACCATAGCCTTCTCATGCTTAGTATGGTCTAGTATAGTCTCATGTTGTCCTCTGCTAACCTGTAGGGTCTCAGCGCTCTTCTCTGAGGCCCTAGCTCTGTTTCTGGACCCCACCAGCCCCCCAGGGAAAAGAAGCATCCCAAACATGAGACGCGTGATTGAGCATGAGTGCTTGCATACATGCCTTAAGAAGGGGGATAGAGGCTCAGAGCTGGTGAGCAGAGATGGTGAAGCTGGAGCTGGCCCTGGTTGGAGGCTAGACCACACTCACTCAGGCTCCCTTTATGCCTTCAATTTTTCTATTTTAAAATCCTTATACCAAATATTTTATGCATATGCTTGTAATTCTGGCACATGGGCACAGGACTCCAGCCTGGGTGCCTTACTTTTCCCTTTCTGTGGGCATTGGCTTTTCTCCATCTGTAAGATAGGTCCTCTTCTTCTAAGAACACTGGAAGACTGATTCACTTTCACATAATGAGTACTTGTCCACTTAGTCCAGGGGACACAGTCCAGCACAGGTGAGGAGGGCACATGGTGGTCCAATGTGAGGCACCCAGGCAGGGAGCAGAGTAACAGGTAATTGGTTGAGTAGAGTTGCTGCAGCACAGACAAAGGTTCACTGGGGTCTAGGAGGGATGTGATTAAATATTTGATGTCCTTCCAGGAGAGTTAGGACAGTGGGGCTGAGTAAGACCACAGCTGGGTAAGTCCCAGAGGGAGGGTATCTAGTGATGTGCTACAGGGATCTGTTCCCACTTTCAAGACTGTGCTAGTAGACCAACCCCTCCCCTCTCCATTACAACCAAAGCAGTTTCACCCATGTCCTTTCTACTCTTGATTTTGTATACTCATGAGTAGATCTTCTGTGGGGTTAGATATTCTCTGGGTGCAAAAAGGCCTTATCTATCATGTCCCCATGCACAAACGTATACACACATACACACACATGCAGATGCACATCTGTGTGCACTCATACACAGGTGCATACATGTATATATATATATATATATATATATATATATATATATATATGCACACATGCACACACACTCTCATATGTGTGCATGCACATACGCACATGTATGAACACACATGCACACACACATGCACGCACACATGCATATGCACATTTGTGTGCACTCACACACAGGCACATACATGTATATATATGCACACATTCACATATATTCTCATATGTGTGCATGCGTGTATACACATGTATGAACACACGTGCACACACACATGCAAGTGCGTGCACACACACATACACATGTAGGCATGTATGCAAGCGCTCATGCTCAATCACATGTCTCATGTTTGGGATGCTTCTCAGCCCTGGAGGGCTGGTGGGGCCCAGGAACAGAGCTATGGCCTCAGAGAAGAGCACTGAGACCCTACAGGTTGGCAGAAGCTGAAAGATATATGGAAGACACAACATAAGACCGGGCTGGGATTTCTTCAGTCATCAAATCTTTATTGAGCCCTTGCTAGATAGACATCAGCTGCTGTTCGAGGTGCAGAGGACAGAAGGGAGCTACAGGCAAATCCCTGCCTCTGTGGAGCTCAGGGCCTCACATCAGGATGCTGAGAAACAGACTGAGTCAGTTTGACACTGGGCATGGTAGGGAGCAGGGAGGACACAGAAAATGGCAGAGGGTGGATGGGCACAATGCTACCATTTTGCTTTAGGCTGTGTGGCCAAGTAAGGAAGTTCTTGAACTCATGCCTGAAGGAGGCAAGGGGGCAGCCTGTATGGCCATCTTGGGAGGGACCATCCAGGAAGGGGAATAGGAAGGGCAAAGGTCTTGAGGCAGAGTGTTCCTGGCATAGTCCAGAGTAAGCCAGGGGATGGCCAGGCTCAGGCCCTTTTCATGTTCTGTTCTTTCCTATTTGTATCATTTTTAATGTCTGTTAAGAGAATATCAGACTTTTAAGTTTTCATACTGGATCTTTGGCCTCCGCAAAATCCTTAGCACACAGTAGGTGCCCTGCCATGTTTGCTGAATGAATCTATGACAACTGGGAAAAATAAAACAACAACAACAACAACAATTCAAACCAACCCCACCCCCAGTGCCTGGCCTGGAGCAAGGAGGGCAGAGGACACATGTCATACCACCTATGTGTGGCTGCACCGCTGGGCTGTGCTGAGCACCAAGGTCCAGTTTGATGATTCTAGACAGTTTCCGTTTTGCTGCTGGTGACCCAGCAGCTTCCTCTGCACCTCCCTCCACCTCCAAACTTTGTGGCCTTATTTTCTCCTTCCGACCCTTTCATACAGGGATATAATGGAGTTTTATCATTTCATCCCCAATACCCTCACCTATTCCCTTCTCACATCTACAGATCTCTTTTCTCTTTCAACTGGTCTCCCTTCCTACTTTCATGTCTTATTGGTGGCGTTTCTACCCATCCCCTAACCAGGTACCTGGTCTTTAAGTGCCTGGTCTTTGAATAATAGTTAATTATGCATGTTATGTGTATATGTGTGCATGTGTGTATATGTGTATGTGTGCATGTGTATGTGTGTATATATGTATGTGTGCATGTGTGTATGTGTGTATATATGTATGTGTGCATGTGTGTATGTGTGCATGTATGTGTATGTGTGTATGTGTGTATATTTGCACTATTGGAGGTAGGAAAATAGCTTGTAGGAGTCAGTTCTCTCCTATCCAAATGGGTTTCAAGAACAGAACTCAAATTTTCAGGCATTTGGGTAAACCTGTACATAAAGATCTGTCTAATAACCTGTTTAATGTCTGCTTCTCTGCTAGGCTCTACCTGCTGGTCCATCTTGGTGGGCTTGTATTGTCTTATAAATGCCTTCACATTTGTCACAGGGGGATTCTAGAAGATCCCATGTGATCGTCTAAGATCGAAATTTGCCAGGCCTGGTGGTGTAGACTGGTAATCCAGGTACTCCAGATACCCAGGTAGGATGATTGTTAAGTTCAAAGCCTGCACCTGGGCTATGGAATTCGTTCAAGGTAAGCTTAGGCAACTGAAGGAGACGCTGTCTCCAGATAAAGTAAAAAAAGAGGAATCAGGCTGTAACTCAGAGCTAGAATTCTTTCCTCACATTCACAAAGTGAATTTGCACACATACACAGACACATACACAGACACACACACAGACACACACACACACAGACACACACACAGACACACACACAGACACACACACAGACACACACACAGACACAGACACACACACACACACACACACACACACACACACACACACAGAGAATTCATCTCTTCAAACTAACACTGTTGGATGCCTACTGAATGCTACGCCTCAGCTGGCTCACACACACTGTGGAGTGACAGGTGACAGGGTCTTTGAGGGTTTAGTTTGTTTCAAGAGGCAAAGGCAGAGTTCATTTGGGCAATGTGGAGGCTCCTGGATTGAGGGCAGGAGGTGCGCTGGCTTCATTCCGTGTACTGTCTTCTGTGTGGGTGTTGTTGGTTAAGTCCCTTAGCTCCTAGACTGAGTTCCAGAGCAGACATCGTGTGAGTTCAGCTGGTGCAATCTCGCTGGTTACTAAAGAAGCATGGTCTGTCCCTGCCCCACACCCTCAGGATCCAGAACAGGCTCAAGTGCAAAACAAAGGCATTAGATCCTGTGACCTCGAAGCTTCTCCTGGATCTCATGCTGCATAGCATAACAGGCATGGGAATCGTCACAGATGTGGATTTGACCCCATGCTTAGTGTGACACCCGTCTTCCTTCAACACAAAGTGGGAGAAAGATGTTTGAGCTCAGTCCCTATGGGACCCCAGAGATGTACTTAAGCAAGGCCCACTGAGGCAGCAGGCAGGGAGGCCCCAACTCCTTTTTCTCTTTTAAACAATTTAATATCATTGGACATGGTGGCATATGCCTTTATTCCCAGCACTTGCGAGGCAGAGGCAGGCAGATTTCTGAGTTTGAGGCCAGCCTGGTCTACAGAGTGAGTTCCAGGACAGCCAGAGCTACACAGAAAAACCCTGTCTAGAAAAACAAACAAACAAACAAACAAACAACAAACAAACAAACAGCACTGTATCTACATCACTTTTGCCCCTTCACTCCCTCCAACCCCCTCTAACTCCTCCCATGTCACCCCCACATTTATGATCTCTTTTTTAATTATTATTGTTACTGAGTCTATTTAGCTTGTTTCATGTGTACATGTGTTCAGTGCCAACCATTTGGGACTGGACAAACTATGTGGGGGCTCACTCTTGGAGGAGAATGAGTGCCCCCTATTTAGACAAACACTGACGACCTGTAGCTCTTCCTCTAGGAATGGGGCCATGTAGAGTTTTTCCTGTCTACACTGCCCACACTGTCAACTGATATTGTCACACTGTTGGTCTTGTTCAGGCAACTGTATGGTTGAGAGTCACCGTGCCGCGTCCCTGTCATATAGGGAAGATTCAACCTCATGGCAGATGACCTGGTCCCCTGGCTCTTGAAATATTTCTGCCCCCTTTCATGGTTTTCTCCAAGCCTTAGGGATTGTGTTGCAGATGTAATTGGGGGTTGAGCATCCCACTGTCTCTTCTTCTCTGTATTTTGACCTCTAGTGTCCCCATGAAATAGTTCTGGCCTCTTGCAAAAAGAACGCTACTTTGGTGAGGGATAAGAGCTACATCCATCTTTGAGGATAAGCTGAAGTATTTAGAAATAGGAACTGGCAACGTGGCCTCTCCAGCCATGGGTAGCTGGCCAGGTTTACAATACCAGGCACACATTCCCTTCTGTTGAGTGGACTTTATGCCCAATTAGACAGTGTTGGTCACCCTAAGATAAAGGTGTCCCTATTGCACCATCGTGGGGATCTTTCTGGTCCAGTCACTGTGATCGGAAGCTTTACAGCTGGGTAGGCCTGTTGATTGCTTTCCCCTTGGTGGCATGCATAGTACTTTGTCACCACAGGGACTTCCAGGAAGTTCCTCCAGGTCCTGGGCCCTAAGTGTGCGAGTGTGTGGTGTCTTTATCAATAGGGTCTTAACTTATTTATTGCCTTTTTCGAGGCAGCAAAGGGCAATAACAACAGCCGGCATGGTTTTTAGTCTCTTGAAGTGCCATGAACAAAAACTCAGAGGGAGATTTCCCATGCTTGGTACCATTTTTTTTCTCTAGATAGTCTGTGGCTCCTGAAAAGAGCACTATCCCCACAAACGTCACAGCCCCATCTAACTATTTATGTATGTATACACAGGCATGGATGTATTTTTAAGTAAGCATAAAATAGGATTTCCCTAAGCTTTTTCAACCATCCTTGGTGTTTTCTTTTCATCTTCTCTTCCTCTCATTGTTTCTTCCCTCTCCCAGATGAAGTCCCTCACCCCATTTTCTCATTTCATAGAATGGGTGCCCAACTATCTCCCTCGCTACAGCCTCCCCCCACCCCAGCATAAACCCTTTTTATTTTCCTGTCTCCTGCGGCTACTCCAGGTTACATACATGTAGCGATTCGGAGCTAGACTCCACAATTAGAGAGAGAACGTGGCGTTGGTCTTACTGGGTCTGGGTTGCCTCAGTTGGTAGAAAGTGGTCTAGTTCCGTCTGTTTCCTTGGAAAGTTCGCGGCTTCAGTTTCTTTTGCTGTGTAGTATTCCACTGTGTCTATGCATCACATGCCCACTGCCATTTGCTGTCACTTGTTTCCTGGATCTTAGCCATTCTGATTGCAGAAGGTGAGACTCAAGGTATTTTTCACATCTTAGTATCATCTATCTATCTATCTATCTATCTATCTATCTATCTATCCATCCATTCACTTATCCATCTACCATCTATCCATCCTATCTATCTATCTATCTATCTATCTATCTATCTATCTATCTATCTATCTATCTATCTACCTACCTACCTATTCATTCATCCATCTATCTACCTACCTACCTATACATCTATCATCTGTCTATTCTATCTATCTATCTATCTATCTATCTATCTATCTATCTATCTATCTATCTATCTATCTATCATCTATCTATCTATCTGTGTGTGAATGTGTGAATGTGTGTGTATATGTGAGTTAGTGTGTGTGTGAGCGTGTGTTTGTGTCTCTAGGTACATGTGTAGCATGCATCTATGGAGATTGAGGACAACCTGTGAGAGTTGGTTCTCCCTGCTACCACGTGGGTCCCAGCAATTGAACTCAGGTGCTAGGGCTTGGCAGCAAGTGCCTTTACCTGCTGAGCTATCTCACTAGCCCCTCAAAACAGTTTTGCATTTTCCTGATTGCTAAAGGTGTTGAACACTTTGAGATATTTATTATGCACTTTATCTCTTCTTTTGAGAACCCTCTGTTCAGAACTATAGCCTACTTCTACTTTTTTTTTAAATGGATCTTTTGTTTTCTTGGCTCTGCCTTTTTAGTTCTTTATTTTATATATCCTGGGTATTAACCCTCGATCAGATGTATGGCCGGCAAAGATTCTCTCCCACTCTTGGCTCGGTTCATTCTTTCCTCTGCTGTACCGAGGCCTTTCAGCGTTATGAGGTCTTATTTGTCAACTGTTGGGCTTAATTCCTGAACAAATGTGTCTTATTGGGAAAGCCCTTTTCTGTACCTGCGTCTTGCAGGGTGCTGATTATGTCTTCTTCTAGCTGTTCAGCATTTCAGGTTTCACACAGAGCTCTGCTCAGAGTTGATCTTTATGCAGTATGATAGATACGGATCCAGTTTCACTCCTCTACATGTGGGCAAAGCTTTCTTTTACAGTGCCTCTGACTGTGGTGGGGATATTTTTGGGGCTGAGGTTTTAGTGGGGTCCAAGTAGATTCCAGGCAGCTCAGTGGGCCCCTCCTTCCTCTATACTGGTAGCTTTCTCTTGGATCTTTTCTCTCCTCTTTTCTGGCTTTCCCGACCCCTCATACCTTGCTTGAACTTCTTTGCTACCTCTGCCTCCTCAGAGACGTTCTTCATGTCCGTCGATGTCCGTCGAGGTGATGCCAGTGGCTGGGGGAAGGAGGAAGGGGCTTTTCACTCCTGGAGGGAGTGGGACCATGTTGTGCACGGTTGTCTGGCCTGGGTGGAGCGCCTGTAGGGTTGTGCTAATTGTCAAGAATGATTTCCTCATAGCATCTCTCCAGCATTTGGTGAGTTTCTGTTCTCCTTTGTTCTCCTTTGGAGTCACATCCTCAAAGACCCCCAAATATTCCACCCTCAGCATTCACCAGGTGTTCGGAGAGGAAGTGGAACAGGGCCACTGTTGCCTCACTAAAGGAAACCCCGTGAATCAGAGAGGAGAGGCTTAGCAGTCCCCTGGGAGCAACTGGATCACCTGCAGGATGAGGAGACCCTGCCTCAGGCTGGAGGTTGGACCACAGTAATATTAGGCGAACATCCCTGCTAGACCAGGGATGGGATCCATCCTGGGAGAATCCCAGACCCTCTCTGTTTCTGCTCTGAGCCTCCCAAGCATAGTCTCCTAGATGCACAGTTTATTTTGGAGTGGCTGCCACTCATTTATCCACTGGAAGGGCTTCAGCTGGCCCCAGCTGGAGGGGCCTGGGGTAGTGTGTTGGGAGGAATAGGGCCACAGCATTGGCTGCTGCTGTATAGATCCTGGCTAAAGATACCTGGTCAGTGTGGGGCAGGTGCTGTCTCTTGGATGATTGCTGGGTTGGGCTGAAGGAGGGACTGGGTGCCCTGCTTTTCTGTTCATTTCTACATCATGTGGTGTCCTTGCTGCACAACCTCTGCCAGCCTGGTTGTTCAGGGTCTGTGCTGCTTCTGTGGGGTTGGATCTCACTTTGGGAGCTGTGCTCTCCCTTGTCCAACGTCCCCATGCTACCCTCTCCTCTGCACAAACTCTTCTCACTCTTTCTCCAGGAAGCCTTCCTTGAATACCCCCCAGTAATGTTGATGCCTAGAACCGTGGCTCAGGCCTTGAGATGCTTGCTTGTCGTTGGCTTCTGGGGCAGGGACTGGGTCTCCTACCTCAGGCTCTGCACGTGCCACGCACCCATTCCCCAGGTGTGTCAGAGTAGGTCAGCCGCAGCAAGTGGCAGACACAGTCAGACTGAGAACATCTTGCTCTCCAAGGCCCAGCCCAAGGACGGGAGGGGATAAAAGTCTCGTGCCAGGGCCCCAGGGCAGAAGCACACACACCGTGACCATCTCCAGTCTGTCTGAAGCTGCGGGCCTGTTTGTCTCTGCCATGTCTCTCTCTCCATGCCGGGCCCAGAGGGGCTTCAGCGCCCACTCAGCGTGTTCTTCCTTTTCAGGGGCTCGGGGCAGGACTGGCTTCAGCAGCAGGAGCCTTAGCTCCTCCAGGAGATGCAGAGGAAGCTCTTGTGGGAGGGCCTGGGGGGCAGAGACCAGGCAAGGGATGCGGTTTGGGCAGGGTAAGGGAGGGCCTGGGTTTTCCCAGTGCCCTCCAGGGGGCATCCAAGCAGTGACTGTCGACCAGAGTCTGCTGACCCCACTGAAGATCGAGGTTGACCCCCAGTTCCAGGTGGTGAAATCACAGGAGACTCGAGAGATCAGAAGCCTCAACAACCAATTTGCCTCCTTCATTGACAAGGTGAGGGGTAAACAGCCTGGCCCCCTGCTTCTGGGCCTCCCACAGACAACTGCTCTAGACAAGATGAACTAGAGTGAGGAAATCCAACTTCCTGCTGCTTTTTCTAATTACTTCAGTGGCAAGGATGTCCTCCCAGGGTCTAGCTAGAGGCTTTCTGGTTTGCCAATGCCCTGCTATTCCATGGCTGGGACTCAGGGACACAGAGAAGCTGGCTAATGATGGGAAGGAAGTCTGATCTCTTGTTGTATCCCATCATGGATATGCACAGGTTCTTATGGGAGGGCTTGAGGCTCCTCTGCACAGGCAGGGGTGGAAGGCAAGAAAAAGGGGACTATAAGAGGGTCTCTAGGCTTCCCTCTCCAGAGGCTGGGCCAGGGGAGTCCCAGGAGTCTCAGGACCCTGTGTCTGGTTATAGGTGCGCTTCCTGGAGCAGCAGAACAAGGTCCTGGAGACCAAGTGGGAGCTGCTGCAACAGCTGCAGGGCAATCGTAGCCCTCAGGGTCTAGAGTGCATCTTCGAAACCTGCCTAGCCCGGCTCAGGCAGCAGCTGGAGGAGCTGCAGAGAGAGCGAAGGGCTCTGGACTCTGAGCTGAAGACCTATCAGGACCAGGAGGATGAATATAAGTCCAAGTAGGGCAAATGCTTGTGTGTGGTGTCTGGGGGGGTGGTGCGTGATGCTCTGCCTGCCTGAGGGTCTCCCAAGTGTCCAGCACCCAGTGTTGCATGACTGACCTCCATTCTGGCTCTTGATTTCCTCTCTCTTCATTCACAAGGTTTACCTGTAATATGTAGAGGAGACTCTCACCCCCATCCAGGCCCAGAGAGACCTGGGGAAAATGTTGAAGCCTCTCTCCAGAGGGCTGAAGCCTAGCCACAAAGGACCATGTGTTTGGTCAGGACTGGGAAGGGCTTATTTAAACAACATCTTGATAGCTTTCTCGAGAAATTCCTGTTTAGCAGGCTGTAAGGCTGACGTGACTCAGACGTGCTCTGGTCTTGGGTGGAGGAAAGTCACTTTAGTACATACATCCCCAGATCCATGGTGTGATTTACGGCTGGACTGTGGTTCTAGACCCTCTACCTGGGCAGCCTGGTGGGGTAGACAGCCCTGGGCTGAGGGGCGGTGAGGGCTGGAGAGCGAGGGCAGGCCTCTTGCTTCTCCCAGCTGTGGTGGTTTCTACTATTACATTCTGGGAAAAGGTCGTCTCCTTTTGTGGTCCTCAGGGCTAGTTGGGGAGCAGCAGGGTGGGGGTTAGAGGGTAGAGGAAGAAGCACCCAAAGTTTCATATCTGCTGTGGAGTGTCCTGTTGCCATGACAAAACTCTCGTTTCCTGTTCAGAGGCCCCTGAGTGCTTGGGAAACCATCAAAACACGTGGCCTGCTGTCCTCTGGGATACAGGCTGAGAGTCTGACACAGGGGTATAGAGAGGCCGTGTGAACCCCCTAACAGGAAATGAAAGAGGTCAATGGTGGCTCCCGACTTGAGGCCTCTGAAAACAAGGACACTCAGAATTTGGTGGTACAGAATGTTGGGGTGGGCTCTGACTTGTGCCTGACTCCCCCTTTCCATTTGCAGGTATGACCAGGAAGCGTACAAGCACGCCTCTGTGCAGAATGATTTTGTGGTCCTTAAGAAGGTGGGAGGAGCTCAAACACCCAGGAAGCCCCTACTATGTCCTAAGCCTGGTCCTAGGCAGGGAAGCCAGAGGGTGGAGATAGTGACCAAGGACACGTTGGCACTCTGAATGTAGTCACCCTCTGCCAGGATGGGATATTTACCTAGACACAGTGATTTAAAGCCAAGATCTGACTGAAGTGCTGTTTGACAGGCTCTGGGCTTACTACAGGGTAGTAAGAGGCAGAGTCAGAAGTGGAGGCAGCACAGAGGGTTGGGGTTAACCAGGGACAGCACCCTGCAGATAGTGCTGAGCAGGGTGGATGGAGAGAAAAAGGGGGTCTTCAGACACAGCAGCATGGGTGTCCTGAGAGGAAGTGGGGCATGCATGGTTTCTGTCTCCTGTGCCCAGGACGTGGATGAGGTTTTCCAGAGCAAGATGGATTTGGAAGGCAACCTGGAGTCCCTGAAAGAACACGTGTGCTTCTTGACACGTCTGTATGAAGAAGTAAGGACCCGTGAAAAACGGGGAGAAATTAGGAAAGGGGACAGGATGGACAGGCTCCCTGTGTCCAGGAGGGGAGCCCCTAGGAGGGGAAGCCTGTTAGAATAGCTTTGGTTTGTGGTCACTCATCATTTGACAGTTAGCCACCCAACATCAACATGAGAGTCCATCAATGAAGACCCAGACGAAACCAGATGAAACCCTCATGGCGCTTCTGTCAGAAGGCAGACAGAAGCAGCAGTCTCCGTAAATAGAAATCCCACCCTGGGCTAGAAGATGGTAGATGTTACAGAGGACAGGGAAGGTTGGAAACAGGGACAGGTGGTGGTTGCAAAGAAGCCGGATGCAAAAGGCAAAATCAGTCTGAAACATGAAGGAAGGAGGAACTCTTCAGTCAGGTAGATGCTGGGACTGAGGTCATGTCCTCAGCCAGAGAAAATGTGAGGCGACCAATGTAAGTGGGGTGGGAGGATTGTGGGAAGGGAGGTGATGAGAGGTGAGAGGGGAGGCAGGGACAGGTGACCTGGGGCCTTGTGGGTATTTTCCCTTTACTATCCACACTTCAAAAGTCACCGGAGACCACTTCAGTGGTCCTTACTCTGTGAATCTGGACCCCCACTGGGTGATGGGCAAATGGATGGACAGTCAGGCCCCCTTCTCCCCTGAGGGAGACAGAGGACAGGGAGCCATGGTGGTGGACACTGAACTTGGCCTCTCCCATAGGAACTGGGACAGCTGAAGACGCAGGCAGATGACATGTCTGTGGTGCTGTCCATGGATAACAATCGTTGCTTGGACTTCAGCGACATCATTGCCGAGGTCCGCGCCCGTTATGAGGAGATCACACGGACTAGCAAGGCTGAGGCTGAGGCTGTGTTCCAGACCAAGGTGCTGTGGTCCAAGGAGCAAGCTGGGAAGGGTTGGGTGGTCCTACTCACATGCCAGGGAGGTTACCAACTCTGGTCCTATTGGGGCAGCTTTGATAATAAACTTGAGGTTTGGGGCTCAGAGGGTAGCTCTGTGTCCATAGCGCAGGAGGGGGACAACAGTTAGAAACGGGGAGACAGGCTTGGACCTCTACAGGCATGCCTACCATGTCCTGAGCTCAAGCAGTTGATGACCACTGGGAAGATGCAGACACTGGGAGGCACCTCACGAGGTGGGAAGATGGCATGTCCCCGATTCTAGGGTCAGAGGTAGCTCCAACTCAACCAGCGGTGCTACTTTTGTGCCTCAGTACCAGGAACTCCAGGAATCAGCCCAGCTTCAAGGGAACAGCATGAAGGAAGCGCAGGTGCAGATTTCCCAGCTTCGGCAGGCCATACATAGGCTGCAGAGTCAGATTGGGAGCCTCAGGAAGCAGGTATGTTCCCAGTGTCTATAGCTGCTTGGTGTCTTGTTCCTCCACCACTAACTATCTGCTTCCCAGCTGGGCTCATATGAGGATGTGTGTGTGTGTGTGTGTGTGTGTGTCTGGATAAATGGTTGGGGCTCCAGATCATTTCGTGGAGACAGATCTGAACTGCTTACTCTCTGTGAACTCCACTCTGCATGCTAGCTTTCTGGGGCAGAGCCTCTGTGCTTTACACTGCAAGGAGGACCATCATTTACAGTTCGCACGCAGGTAGATATCTTGCTTTTCACCTTCTTGGGGAGAGAGCTACTTTAGCTCTCAGCTCATCTCTTCTTCTGACTCTCCCTCCACAAGCACACAGGAACTTCAGGTCAAATACTTTTCTGGTTTTCCTTTGGGAAAAGTGTATGTGAGAGATGGGGGGGGGGGAGCCCGAGAAAAGGAGATGTATGGAGCCTTCTCAGGAGATCTCAGAAACTTGAGGAGGTCTGAGGTAGCCTGCCTTTCCAGAGAGTGCCCTGCCCTCTCAGAGGGGAACGGCGATGACTTACTAGCTACCAAGTTTGTGCTCATGTTTCTCGAAGCAGAAGGCTGGATTTGAGACCCCCCCAGTGGGTGGTGAGCATAGAGTAGTCAGGTAAGTATTTATGTGGGGCACGTGTGAGATGCTCAGTGGGTAGTGTTATCCGGACTCCCCTTCTCATGATTTTACAGCAAGTCCTCAAGTATGTCTGCGTATCATGTATGTGCCTGGTGCCCATGAAGGCCAGAAGAAGGTGTTGAATTCCCTGGAACTCTAATTACAGACATTGCAAGCCACTACCTGGGTGCTGGGAATTGAACCTGGGTCCTCTGGAAGAGAAACCAGAGCTCTTGACCATAGAACCCTCTCTCTACCCTGCAGCCCATTATTTTAATAATCAATCAATCAATCAATCAATCAATTAATTATTTTTACTTTTATTTTTCACGTGATTTGGCATTTTGTTTCTGTGCATTCTGAGCACCCACTTTTAAATTAAACACACCAGGGCTGGCCCTGAGGAGTCATAGCCTCTTCCCACTGTATGTACTTTGTCTTGGAGAACCCACCACTTTTTCTGCACAGGCCTGAGAGACTGATACTGTCTCAGGGTTCTGGGTCCCCACTCAGCCACCTATCACCTTTCTGGGACATGGAAAGGAGATTTTGTTCCTGTGTGGGGGACAGAGCAGTGACAGCCTTTGGAGGATTTCTTCCTTTCTGAATCTGAGTGGATGCTGACTCTCCCATACCTACCTCTGCTTCTCTCTTTATACCTACCTTCTCAGCATCCAGGGACTGGATTTCGGATGTACCCTAAGTACCATGTGTTATCCTGAGATGTTTAACTGAGTACTCCAGTCAAGACCTTGCTTCTAAAAAGATCATGTTCTGAGGTTCTAGGTAGACATGAAGATGTTGGGGGACCCTGCTGAGTCCTCTGCCATGGGAAAAGAGACTGTTGGGCCAGGCATGGGTGTTCATGCATAATTTTGAGTGCATAAAATCAGGGTCTATCTGGGTCCTCAGATTATATCCATGGTGGGTGTTTTGATCGGCCCTGTCAGGCTTATGACTGTTCTCTCCTTCATTTCTACCCCCCCTCCCCGCCCCAGAATGACAGTCTGCAGTCGGCCATCGCTGATGCTGAGCAGCAAGGGGAGATGGCTGTGAGGGATGCCCAGGCCAAGTTGGATGAGCTGGAGGCTGCTCTGAGAACAGCCAAGCAGGACATGGCACAGATGCTACGTGACTACCAGGAACTGATGGGCACGAAGTTGTCCTTGGATGTGGAGATTGCCACGTACCGGAGGTTGCTGGAGAGCGAGGAGTGCAGGTGGGGGAACTGGGGAGCACCTGGGGTTAGGAGACTGGGTTTGGGGAGGACGGAAGGCCCGTGCAGGTCTCTCTTTGCTAGAGGGGATTCTGAGATGTTTCCTGACCCTGTTAGTCACTAAGAGCAACCAACTCGGATGGGAGGGATTTAAGGTGGGGGATTATAGTCTTTACAGCCTTTCTTAGCATTTCCTCTTTTCTTCCCTCCTCTTCCAGGATATCCAAGGAGCACACCAGCCAGGTCACTATGTGTGAGTATGAGGGGGTTTGAGAGTAGGGTTCTCTTGTGATGTGGAAGACCCTGCTGTGACACCAGTGCATTTTCTTGGCAGCTATAACAGAGGGTGGCATTGTGCCTGGAAGAACTTGTGGAGGCCAAGTAGTTGTGCCTGGAAGAATTGGTACAGGCCAAGTGGTCATGCCTGGAAGGGAATGTGGAGGTCATGTGGTCGTGCCTGGAAGAGGATCTGGAGGTCAAGTGACCATGCCTGGAAGAGGATCTGGAGGTCAGGTGACCATGCCTGGAAGAGGATCTGGAGGTCAGGTGACCATGCCTGGAAGAGGATCTGGAGGTCAGGTGACCATGCCTGAAAGAGGATCTGGAGGTCAAGTGACCATGCCTGGAAGAGGATCTGGAGGCCAGGTGACCATTCCTGGAAGAGGATCTGGAGGCCAGGTGACCATGCCTGGAAGAGGATCTGGAGGTCAGGTGACCATTCCTGGAAGAGGATCTGGAGGCCAGGTGACCATGCCTGGAAGAGAATCTGGAGGCCAGGTGACCATGCCTGGAAGAGAATCTGGAGGCCAGGTGACCATGCCTGGAAGAGGATCTGGAGGCCAGGTGACCATGCCTGGAAGAGGATCTGGAGGCCAGGTGACCATTCCTGGAAGAGGATCTGGAGGCCAGGTGACCATGCCTGGAAGAGGATCTGGAGGTCAAGTGACCATGCCTGGAAGAGGATCTGGAGGTCAGGTGACCGTGCCTGGAAGAGGATCTGGAGGCCAGGTGACCATGCCTGGAAGAGGATCTGGAGGCCAGGTGACCATTCCTGGAAGAGGATCTGGAGGCCAGGTGACCATGCCTGGAAGAGGATCTGGAGGTCAGGTGACCATGCCTGGAAGAGAATCTGGAGGCCAGGTGACCATGCCTGGAAGAGAATCTGGAGGCCAGGTGACCATGCCTGGAAGAGAATCTGGAGGCCAGGTGACCATGCCTGGAAGAGAATCTGGAGGCCAGGTGACCATGCCTGGAAGAGAATGTGGAGGCCAAGAGGTCATTCCTAGAGGAGAATGTGGGGGTCAAGTGACCATGCCTGGAAGAGAATATGGAGGTCAAGTGACCATGCCTGGAAGAGAATATGGAGGCCAGGTGACCGTGCCTAGAGGAGAATGTGAGGGTCAAGTGACCATGCCTGGAAGAGAATATGGAGGCCAGGTGACCGTGCCTGGAAGAGAATATGGAGGCCAGGTGACCGTGCCTAGAGGAGAATGTGGGGGTCAAGTGACCATGCCTGGAAGAGAATATGGAGGCCAGGTGACCGTGCCTGGGAGAGAATATGGAGGCCAGGTGACCATGCCTGGAAGAGAGTGTGGAGGCCAGGTGACCGTGCCTAGAGGAGAATGTGGGGGTCAAGTGACCATGCCTGGAAGAGAATATGGAGACCAGGTGAACATGCCTGGAAGAGAATGTGGAGGCCAGGTGACCATGCCTGGAAGAGAGTGTGGAGGCCAGGTGACCATGCCTAGAGGAGAATGTGGGGGTCAAGTGACCATGCCTGGAAGAGAATATGGAGGCCAGGTGACCATGCCTGGGAGAGAATATGGAGGCCAGATGACCATGCCTAGAGGAGAATGTGGGGGTCAAGTGACCATGCCTAGAGGAGAATGTGGAGGCCAAGTGGCCATGCCTGGGCAAGAATGTGGAGGCCAAGCAGTCATTCCGAGAGGAGAATGTGGAGGCCAAGTGGTCATTCCTAGAGGAGAATGTGGGGGTCAAGTGTCCATGCCTAGAGGAGAATGTGGAGGCCAAGTGGGCACTTGTGGCCACAGAGGCTGGCAAGGTAGCTTTGGGTCTGGAGGCTGCTCTAGCATCGTTACTGGTGGCTTTGAGATACCCCAGGGATCTGGATACAGCCCCATCATGGGTTCCTGTTCCGTATCTGGCTCAGGCTTCAGTTCTGGCTCTGGCTCCAGCTGCCGCACCATCCTGAAGAAGACAGTGGAATCAAGTCGGAAGATGTCTGTCATTTATTGAGTGACCAGGCAGTCACATCCCTTCTGAACCCAGAAGCCTTGCTCTGAGCTCACCCCACAATGTCCAATGTCCACAGCCCAAGGCAGCCCACTGGGTACTGGAGAAAGTCAATAAAGTCTGGCTTGCCTGCTGTCCCAAGTGGTCAGGGGCAGGTCCTGCTTTGCATACTCATTTGCATCTCATTTGTGTGTGCCTGTGCATGTGTGTGTGTGTGTGTGCATGCATTCATGTGGGTGTGTGTGTCCCACACAGTGCATAGGTTCTGCCCTCTAGCCAGAGTTTTTACTCCCTTGTCTATGGTCTTTATTTAGGCTGGCCTGGAAGACTAGGCTTTGGCAAGACTCTAACCCTAGTTCAAATACGCTTCAGTAGGAGGGAGTGCTAGAGGCCAGTAACTGGAATCTAGAGACTGGAACTCAGGACCCTACTTGGTCCCTTCCTCTACCCTCCTGCCTCTGTTTCTCTGTCTTGTGAAGTGTTACACCGCCCAGTCCCTGCCCTCTCCTTCCCCTCTTCCCAAACTATGTTCAGAGCCTCAGTCTGACTGGCTCTTTGATGCTGTGGTTCCTCTGACAAGCACTGGGCTCCACATCTCTTCTGGTCTGAACACTTAGGCCACCCTCAGCACAGTCCCTCCCACCTGTGAGACTGGGCTTCTTTCCAGCCAAGGACTGGCTTTCTGCCATGAGTTCAGATACCCTGTGTGGCGAATGGGGGTTTGCGGGAGGTTGCTTTTTGTCCTGTCCCCCTTTCTGTGGCTCAGCGATACCTCGGGCAGCCTGCTCCCTGCTTCCTCCCACCACAACTCCAGAGCCTTGTCCTCGCTGTGGCATTCCTGGCCTAGAACATCCCAGCTGGTGCAGTTCAGCCCAGATTCTTGGCAACAGCTTTGAAATGGATTCCAAGGGCATTTAGAGGAGAGGTGGAAGGGCAGAGACCAAGGTTCCCCATGGTAAGTGTAGATTCTATGCCATGCTTACCAAGTAATTCAACTCTGCCCTAGCTTGCACACCTTACCAGAAAAACATAGCTTGTGCATCTCTCCAGCCCACTCTCCTTGGAAGGAAGCCCGAGGACTATCTACAGTGTCAAGTGTGTCCTATGGTGTCTCCCTGGGCAACACAGCCATCTTATCAAGGAAGTTCTTTAGGGCTCTGGTGTGTCCCTGAGGTGCCCTTTGAACACACTGCTCCATCTCCCATGTCCCCATGATGTCTGGTGGCTCTTGAAGCTTGTTCCCCCATTAAGATTGTTTGCTTGCTGCACCATTGAGAAGGCACTTGCTGACGCTAAAGCCCTTGTTGAAAGGTTGAGAGATCATGATGATGCAGCAGAGTCTCTCATCGAGCAGACCACTGCCCTCAGCAAGCGAGTGGAAGCGATGAAGCAGTATCAGGAAGAAATCCAAGAACTTAATGAAGTAGCAAGACATCGGCCACGATCCACACTAGTTATGGGAATCCAGCAAGAAAACAGACAAATCAGAGAATTACAACAAGAGAACAAAGAACTGCGGACATCCCTGGAAGAGCACCAGTCTGCCCTGGAACTGATAATGAGCAAGTACCGAGAGCAGATGTTCAGACTGCTCATGGCCAGCAAGAAAGATGACCCAGGTATAATAATGAAGTTAAAAGAGCAACACTCAAAGGAGTTGCAAGCACATGTTGACCAAATCACCGAGATGGCAGCAGTAATGAGAAAAGCTATTGAAATTGACGAGCAGCAGGGTTGCAAGGAACAGGAGCGGATATTTCAACTTGAACAAGAAAATAAAGGCTTGAGAGAGATCCTTCAGATAACTCGAGAATCCTTTTTGAACCTTCGGAAGGATGATGCATCAGAGAGTACATCTCTATCTGCCTTAGTGACTAACAGTGACCTGAGTCTGAGGAAGAGCTGAGTGGCTTTCTGTGTGGTCACTAGAATGGGCCCAGAAGTGAGTGGATGTGTGAACATAAAACCCAACTTCAGTCAGCCTTTTCCCTCTGGTATGTACAGGGACACTGGCAGAGAGACAGCAGCAGAAAGTATAACCAGTGGTCATAAACCAGATCCCAATCACAGTCAGAAAGGAGAAGCTGAGCCACAGTGAACAGCGAGTTTTCAAGGTCCTGCTGAGCACTGCAGTTTCAGAAGTGCTGTTGGCTTCTTAGATGCTACATAGATCACCCTGAATACTCCTAATAAATGTTGGAAAGCCTAAATTATCACAATTTTTAAAGTAAAAAAAAAAAAAAGATTGTTTGCTTGAATTTGCTCTGGTCCCGACCTTACGTGGTTCTCTGTTCCTTTTTCCTAAGTCTGGATCAAGTTTTTCCTCCTCCTAAAAATCTTTTCTACTGCCCCAAGTCTGAGCGGCAGGACCCTTCCTGTGCCCTGCACATTCTGGTTGCTCTGTTGCAGTCCCTGGCTATACATTTGTTTCTGATGGGGGATACCCTGTGTCTCTATTAGCCTGGTACCGCTTAGCTGTTTTTTGTGCCCCTGCACACAGGAAAAGGATCTCATGGGGATTCGAAATGATGTCCCTAGCCCCAGTGGATCCCTGAACCTATCTGAACTTGAGCCTAGAAATATCTTTCTTCTCTTTCAGAAAGCTCTGAGGGAAGCCATTCGCTCGTCAGTCAGGGTTGGGACTAGGAGGTTCTGGGAGGGTTTTACTCACTCTGCAGGCTGTGTGGGTCTCTTTAATGTTTCTTCCCCGTTCCCTTTCCTGCCTTGAGCTCTGGAGAGAGGCAGCTTGGCCCATGCTGTCAGCTCTGCGGCCTGGGCGGAGGGATGTCTTGAAGTTCTGCTGCTGTACTGGGGGAGGGCAGCTGCAGGATTCCTCATTACTTATCTGGAAAGAAGCCATGCATGCCTACCTGGGTGCAGAAGACACGGGAGGGAGGGTGCTTGGGTCTAAGCGCTAACGCTCCTGGTGATGTGACTTTGACGCAGTACACAATCTCTCCATACTTCAGCGTTTTCATCCATAAGAAAACTCTAAGAACAACCCAGAGTGGTAGCTGGGTCTGCAATCTCAGATTTAAGACGTAGAGAGAAAGTAGGGTTGTCATGAGTTCAAGGGTAGCCTAGGCTACATGAATTCTAGAAACCTGAGCTGTAGAGTGAGACCCCCATCTCAGGACAGTGAGACAGACAAACGCAGCAGCAGCAGCAGCAGCAGCAGCAGCAGCAACAACCACCACCACCACTACCACCTCTCACTGCCTGGCATAATCCCAGTCAGAGTAATTCAGCTGAGTTCTAGTGAAATATACCTTCATTTTCCATCTCCCTATCTCCAGATGAGGAACTTCTTAATGGCTTTGTCCTGGCGGTGCACATAGTAGGTCCAGCCCACGCAGTGAGTTGTGCTCAACTCTCACCTCTTTCACAACCCTGATTCCTTTATGTGTTGGGAGCTGAAGGGACCTTATAGGAAGGATTACTTCTCGGGGTTTAACAAGACCAGGAGGCCAGGGACTTCCCAGGCCACAAAGCTAGGAAGCAGCCACCAACGGCTCTAGTGAATGGATTAACTCTTTCACTTTGTCTGGGACCAAGGAGACTTTCAGTGCCTTTAAACTAGGATAGGCCAAAGAGGGGTAGGACATCAGCTGCCTTGTGCAGAGTTGAGGAGACAGGAGACTTGGCATGGATCAGAGAGTAGTTTCTGGAACAGTGTGTGTGGGGGACCCCAGGGAGAAGTGTGACCCTGGAGGGTGGGGGTTAGCAAGAATCCCCATTTCTCTCTCTTTTGATCTCCTCTTTGGTTATCGTCATTGGACAAAGGAAACAAGAGAGCAGTGCCCAGCTGTGCGGAAAGTGGGGGTGTCTCTGAGGTAGGATGGAGATAAGGGAGCACAGCCGGAGCTGGGGGAAGGCATGCCAACCCTACATGCAATGTGCTCAGGGCACACTGGGTCACACAGCTGGCTCTCGGTACGCACGGATGATGGTGCCGGGTCTTAGTAGATTCGAAAGTCCTACTTCTCTTGGAGGCACCTTCCCCTGTGTCTTCCATGTAGTTCAGCATCCAAGCTGTTAGGTATTAGGGATACAAGTTGCCGTTATCAGCTATTCTGACCCATGCTTTTGGCAGCAGTAGCATTAAATCCCTCATGCTCCTGTATCCTGATAGTGGGGAAGGCCGGCAGGTGAGTCTCCAGAGTTGGAGGCCCTTGGTAGCTGGCAGTCAAAGGAGCGGTAGGCTGTAGTTCTTCCTTTGGAAACCCCCTCCCTGGACCTTCCTCCACAATGTTTGTGGGAGGCCACAGATGTGGATCAAGCTTAGACATTCACTGCCCATCGACCAAACCTTGGCAGGAGGCTTACTTCCTTAATTAATACATGGTAGCCCTTAGATCACCTCTTAACTGCTCTTCTGTTTCCCAGAGCTGCTGTAGCATCCTGGTCTTAGCAGGAGACCTCTGGAGGGCTGGTCACTTGATTCATCAATCTGTATAATCTTTGCTCCTGTTCTGTTTATAATTACTCCTATAAACTCCACTAGTTACAAAGGTATGGGGTTTCCTCTGGAAAGATTCAAAAAGCCAGGAATGGTGGCTCATGGGTGTCACTTCAGTGCCTGGAAGGTAGAAGGATCGGGAGTTTAATGTTGTCTTTGGCTACACAGAGAGTTTAAGGTTAGTTCGGTCTACATAAAATCAGGGTATGTGCATGTTCTGCAAAAAGACTTCCAAAAAAACCGATCCAGTTTGACGTCTCAAAACAGCCAGAGCTACAAGCTACAAACGGCCAAGGAGGCAAAGTGACCTCACAGGACCTTGCCTGAGGCAATCCGTCTGGCTGGGTAGGGAAGGCTGTCTCTGAGTAACAACCCCATCTCCCAAGAGTATGCCTGGGCTGCACAGGCATCTGTTGCTAGCTCCCTAGCTCCCAGGGTAGAGCCTGGCACAGAGAGCATGCTCAGGAGGTGCACACATGAATTGCATGCCTGAATGCTAGTCTCTGAGGCGGGGTATGTTTATATTTACAGTTTGACTCCCACTCCCACCAGCCCAGCCACACAGTGACTCACAGCACTGCCTGACATCATTTTCCTGCCCAGAGGACCATGGCAGCAGTCTGGAGGCCAGGCCTCACTCACAGCTATCTCTTCTCCCACGCTGCCAGGCGGAGATAAGGGAGCCTGAGAAAGTGTTCTCAGCCTGGGGAAAGGAGACGGAGGTTGGCTGGTGGGAGAAGATGGCTCATTCCAATGGCATTGTTTTCCCGAAGGACTTCTATGGTGGGTTATGCTTAGATGAGGTTCAGAGAGGTGGAGAGTGTCCCAAAGGCACACAGGTCACTGAGAACTGGTCTTTCAAACCAGCTCTCCTAGATGCCTGGTGTCCTTAACTCCAAGCAGTCTTGGTGGCATTAAGGGGCTACTTCTGTGGCTCTTCATGACTGCTAGGAGCTGAGTTCAATGCTTCAAGTGAACAGGAGCCTCTTGAATATCCCAGTGGCCCTAGGGAAAGATCCCCAGCTTCCTTTGGAGCCTAGAAGCCACCATCCTCACGGGGGTCTTCTGCATCTCTGTTGGGATCCGAGCTTTAGCCTGGCAGAGTCAACGCTGCTCCATCTTTGCCTTAACGCAGTCTCTGCCCTTTTGCCTTCTGAATGATGAAGAGGTGAGGGAGGGGGGCAGTCTCAAGGCCTTCTCCCACTATCTGTGATCCTGTACCTGAAGTCTCTCCAATTCTGCGTGGGCTGTGCTTGGTTCTAGAAGCCTGACTGGGAAGAGAGTGGAGGCCGGTGTGAAGTGACCGGGAGTGTCCCTGTTCTTCTGAATTGAGCAGGTGGAGTCCTTGTGGTCAGGAAAGGAGAAGGTTGATGGGGTTACAGCATGAGACACTTGGGGCTTCTTGGATACATGTGCATCTTCAGTATTCCAAAATGTCTGGGCCCTACCGGGAAGGCTCCACCAAAGAAGAGCTTAGGGGTAGCCACAGTTCCTTGCCTCCTTCCAGCCCCAGGAAAAGCAGTTGGGGTCCTAAGCTTTGACACCCTGCCTGTGGTGACTGGGCATTTCTTTTCTTTCTTTGTCCTTTTATTTATTTATTTATTTTTGGTTTTGAGGCTGGGTGACCTTGAACTTTTGACCCTCCCACCTTCACCCCTAGAGTGCTGGGATATAGGTGTGCTCTGCTATGCCTGGTTAGAGTCAAAGCCATCCAGCCCTCCTTTCGTCCTTGGATCCTCTTTACCCCACACAGGGTTCCCACCCAGCAGATACCTGCCAGTGTAGAGAAGAGTAGCTGCCCCACCCCTGCACTGTCACCTGTGCCCCCCACGCTGGACCTGCCAAGAGACAGGAGGCTGTGGGCTGGGAGGGTGGGACTAGAGCAGGCCTGGGCACTCTCTCTACAACCCGTTGCCCAATGCATCTTCCCTTGCCACCTGCACAGCACTGGGCCCTGGGGCCTTGGCTTACCACAAGGCCCTGGGACAAACCCCACAAAACAGAGCCCCATTGACAGCAGGCCATCAGGGCTGCGTAGGAGGAGACCAAGCCAGCCACTGGGTGGTGAGGGTAACTGTAGGAGCCCTATCATCCTGTTCCAAGTGAGGAGAGCTTATGGGGTGGGGTGGGGTGGGGGTGGGGGTAGTGGGGGTGGGGTGCTTCCCATCTCAAGTAGTCTCTGCTCAGGAGCAGCACTTCAGTCTCAGTGATGGCTGGGCGAGGCCCTCCCACATCCTGGGGGAGAGGACATCCCCCCCTCCCGGCCCCTCCCTCTCACCTGTGGTAATCACAGCCGGAGTGCATGGAACCCAGGGCCAGCCCAGCTGGGAAAAGATAAAAAGGTCTTTGGTGGCTCAGTAGCTCACTCCGGCTGATTCCCTCCTGCTCTCAGCTGCTTTCTCACTGACAATCATGCGGTCCTCTTTGTCCAGGCAGACTTTCTCCACTAAAGGAGGCTTCAGCTCTAACTCAGCCAGCGGAGGTGGTGGGAGTCGGATGCGAACCAGCTACAGCTCAGTGACTATGTCCAGGGGGAGCGGCGGTGGCGGTGGGGTCCGCTCTGGGTCCAGCTCTGGGGGCTTTGGCAGCCGGAGCCTCTACAACTTGGGAGGCAAGAATATCTCCGTCAGCATGGCTTGTGGGGCCTCCTCTGGCCGGGCACTAGGAGGCTTTGGCAGTGGGGCCTATGTGGGCCTAGGGGCTGGCAGGCAGACATTTGGGCCAGTCTGTCCTCCCGGGGGGATCCAGGAAGTCACTGTCAACCAGAGCCTGCTGACACCTCTCAATGTGGAGATAGACCCCGAGATTCAGCGGGTGCGCACCCAGGAGCGCGAGCAGATCAAGACCCTCAACAACAAGTTTGCCTCCTTTATTGATAAGGTGGGTGGGCAACACCGGGGTGGGGTGGGGTGGGGTGGGGTGGAAGCTGAACCTCTAATGGGGGGTGGTCTGGGCAAAGGCAGTTTTTGCCATGTGCTCTAGGTGTGCAGGGTGAGGTGACGGTGGTTTCTGCCTACCAGAGGTTGAGGCTAAAACCTGGTGGCTGGGGTTTCTTCTGTGAATGAGGGGCCCAGCCCACCTGTGTTGGAGCCTTTCCTATACCGCTAAGCATTAGCCTTACCCCATTATTAAAAGATGTGTGGTCCTCAGTGTTCCTGTCAGGGAGTTGGCCTTTGATGACTTGAGTCATTTTATAGCTGTGGGCAACAGTGCATGGCTCAGGAATTCCACAAACCATCCAAGGTTGGAGCCTTGGAATTCTGTCTGTCCTCTCCAGCTGAAGAAGCCTCGGGGTCAGGCACAATGAGAACCTGGAGGGCAAGAGGAAGCCCTTTGCCCTCCCTTGCCTGGTTCCCCCTTCCGGCTACCACGAGGAGGGTGGCCACCCTACAGTTTGAATATTACACTCTGGGAGTGTTCTGGATCCCCGTCTCACCTCCAGGGTGACCGGGATCATTCTGGTACCACTTCTCTCATTTCTTGCTCCATTCCTTCAGCACTGTGTACCTTGGCTCTGCGCCTAGGCTGCGAGATCAGGCTGAGGCATAACTCCATGATTTGAACTTTTAACACAGAAGGGCCCTACCTCCTTTCTCGTGTGTCACCCTCAGGGTTCCATGAAGAACCTGGGTACCCTATGCAAACTAAGGCTTAGAGTGGTCCTGAGATTTGCTCAGGATCGCACAGGTATGTGAGGCAGGGGCATAACCGTGAAGAAGGCTGCAGAGCCCCACAGTCCTGGGCACTGAGGTGTACCTGCAACAGGGCTCCTGGCCAAGTGACTAGGCCTGGGGTGCTGTGGAGGTGGCACCTGGAGGGACCGGGTGACAGAGGGTTACGGAAGTTGTGTCACCTATCTCTTGCCCTTTTCCCTAGTGACTTTTGGTTCTTTTGTGAGCTACGGTGGGTGCTGGAAATTGAATCTGGATCTGATGGAAGAGCAGCCAGTACTCTTAACTAGTGATCCATCTCTAGCTCTGTTTCTCCGATGCTATTTATTTTAATTATTTATTTTTATTTTATTTGTTTTAGTTTTATTTACGTGTGCACATATGTCTGTGTGATGGTATTGGATCCTCGGGAGCTGGAGTTACAGACAGTTGTGAACTGCTATGTGGGAGGTTGGATTTGAGCCATATATATATGATTTTTTTTTTTTTTTTTGGAAACAGGGTTTCTCTGTATAGCCCTGCCTTTCCTGGAACTTGTTCTGTAGACCAGGCTGGTCTCAGAGACTGACCTGCCTCTGCCTCCTGAGTGTTGGGATCAGAGGATCCAACCAGGCTTCTGTGATACTTTAAACAGTTGACTGATGCGGAATTGGTCTCATAAACACTGGCACCATCCAGTTTCATCCAGGACAAGTGGGAAGAAAGTGAGACAGAGAACAGAATGAGTAGTTCAGGTGACCAGCACACACACACACACACACACACACACACACACACACACACACACACATATGTGTTTGTTAACTCTTTCAAGTCCTTTCTGTTTGTTTGGACGCTGCTCCCCAGGTGATACCCACCCATCCATCGTTCCTTCCTTCCTTCCCTGGTCAGGTGCGCTTCCTGGAACAACAGAACAAGGTGCTGGAGACGAAGTGGGCACTGCTGCAGGAGCAGAGCCAGAACACGGGGGTCGCCAGGAGCCTGGAGCCTTTCTTTGAGAATTATCTGAGCACCCTGAGGAGGCAGCTGGATACCAAACAGAGTGAGCGGGGCCGGCTGGATATGGAGCTGAGGAACGTACAGGATAATCTGGAGGACTTCAAGAACAAGTGAGGGACACACATGCTGTCCTATGAGACAGAGCATGACCACTCCCACTTGGGCAGAGCTGCCCCTACTGGGGGCAGGGGCAGGGGCAGGGGCAGGGGCAGGGGCAGGGGCAGGGGCAGGGGCAGGGGCGTGTTTGTGTGTGTGTGCTTCATGTTTGTTTATTGGTTGATTTGTTGTTGTTTTATTATTATTATAATTATTTTCAGACAGGGTCTCACTCCCGGCGCTCTTCTTGCTCAGCCTCAGGGATTACATGTGTGGTAACCTCTCTCAGCTTAGTAACTGTAAAGTGTCCTTTTTATAAGGTGGGGGTGATGGTGCACTGAACCCCAAGCTCTTGCCATCCACACGCAGCTCAGCCAATTTCACTTTGCCGCTCTTTTTCTATTGCCTCTCTTCATGTCTCCAAACAAATCTAGTCGCCTCGTCACTTTCTTCATAAGTATGGTTACTAGGAGTGTGTGAGAGGTTGGCCAGATCGACCCTCCTGAGAAGGGTTAGGGTTACAGGAGGTGTGTTTTTATATCATGGCTCCTTTGATGGCAGTTACGAGTGAATGGCTCACAGCCCGGCATGCTCAAGGTTATACAGGGCACAACAGTGTTATTTTTCTTCAGAAAACCATCTGAGGTACAGGAACAGTATACACCATGACTATTCTCTAGATGCTGAGGAAGGCCACAGGCACTCCTGTGTTCTTTCCCATATTCGCCGCCATTCCAGATTCCCTTCTTGAGAAACATCAGCCCTGGATGTTCCTATGTCTGTGCCACAAATTCCTTATATGTTCACATAATCTTAATTCAAATCCCAACAGGTATATAAATGAACTATATATATAGTCCATTTGCCTAACTTGATCCGACAAAACTTAAAAATACCACGATCATGTCTAAAACGTTCAGCGTAATATTTCCTCAGCCTCATGGGAGACCTAGCGTGGAATTTTCAACCGCTCCACAAATACCATACATTTAGAGGAACGGGTGTTTGAATGGAGATCCAAATGCCCTTCCCACCACATGGTTGACAATACACGTATTTATAACATTAAAGGGTAATTTTAAAATAACTTTCCCTGTAACTTGACAATGGCAGTTTCTAAACCTTAGTATTAACAGAAGTGGTTGGGAAGGAACTAATTGTTTCAAATGATGGCGTGTTGTTGAAAGTGGAGACAGAGGTCAGTTGTTGTTGGCACACTTATTTTGTCTGGAACAGCCTCCAAGGGCTCTGACCCAAAGAGATCATGACAGTGTGTGAATTTGCAACTTCTTTCTTCCAAAAGGGAAAGGAAGTGTTTAAACAGTGGTATCCCCCAAGCTTCTCCACTGTTGACTGCATTAAAGATCTGTTCCCCACAGAGGCTTCCAAGTGGCGGTGTTGATCACCAAGGCTTCCGGGGAGCCGGGTGAGTCCACTACCTAAAGGACAGAACTCACCTAAGCCTTCCTTGTGTTACAGGTATGAGGATGAAATCAACAAACGCACTGCCCTGGAGAATGAGTTTGTGGTGCTCAAGAAGGTGCGTGGGGTAGCTAGGCTGGGGGAGGTGGTCCTTTGGATGCCACAGTCTGGATGGATCTGGGGTGTGAGGACTCTGTTTGCTCTTGTCCTCTCCTCAGGATGTAGATGCCGCATTCATGGGCAGAGTGGATCTGCATGGCAAAGTGGACAGCTTGACACAAGAGATTGACTTCCTGCAACATCTCTTTGAGATGGTAAGGAGACAGATGGGCAGCCATGATCTGTGCACATTCATGTACCACTGGAGAGTCACCCTCGGAGGTGTGAACTCACCAGTGTTACTTGACTGGAAAGTTTGGAGCCTACAGGATGGGGCAGGGTGTGATAGCGCATGTCTTTTAATCATAACATTTGGAGGCAGAGGCAGGTGGTGTGAATTTGAGGCCAGCCTGGTCTTCATAGATGTTCTAGGCCAGCCAGAGTGAGACATTCTCAAAAAATTGCGACTCCACCCTTTTAATGAGTACAACTTCTCTATAACAGATGCTTTAAACAGGGCCAGACCCTGAGCCAGCTTTGTGCATATTTCTCTCGAAAGCTCCACAATGTAGGTGCTACTGTGCCTATTTGAGAGCCAATGGTACTGTGATTCAGAGTAACTGGTCCTTGGTCACAGTCAGAGGCAGTGGCCCCCTTGTTGCTCAGTTTGAAATGGAGTGGCAGGGATGGGCCAGCAGGGAGTGTGATCCAGGTTGGTAAGGTAGAGTAGTGGGTGGATCAGAAACTCCAGGAAGGGTCTCAGGAGACAGGGAGTCTTGCAGACTGGGACAGTAGGGGTTGAGCTAAGTGGGAATTCGCTAGAGAAGCAGATATTCCCAGCATCAGCAGGGTCTGCCCAGCTAATCTTCTGTCCAGGGTAAAACCCCTTCTGTGGCAGCCAGCCAGGGGCTCGTGCAACCTCTACCTGATCCCCCAGGTGCAGGGTGCTTGCTGCATGTGAGGGCAGCTGTTGTTGCTCTGAGGGCTCCGTTAAAAGGTGACAATGAAGAAAGGAGACATTGAGAATTCAGGAAAGACAGGAAGACAGATGGGTGGGGAAGAAGAGCAGACACTTATTTATGCATCTCAGTGTTCCTTTAGTTCATGTAGTGTTTTAGAGAGCACCTTATTATCCTGGCTGCTTAGACAATCTCTGGAGATTTTTACATGAATGCTTTCAAGAGAGGTGTGAACATACTTTCCTCCAGTAATTAGGTAGTTGAAAAAAGTGTGTGTGTGTGTGTATACATGCGTGCTTGCATATGTGTGTGCATGTGTTCATACATGTATATGTGTGTGTGCATGCATGCTTGCATGTGTGTGTTCGTATGTGTGTGTTTGTGTATGTGAGTGCATGTATGTGTGGGTGCATGCATGTATGTATGTATGTGTGTGTGCATGCATGCATGTATGTGTGTATGTGTATGTGTATGTATGTGTGTGTGCATGCATGCATGTATGTGTGTATGTGTATGTGTGTGTGTGTGTGTGTGCATGCTGGGAATGGAACCAAGAAGTAGGCAAGTGTTGTATCACTGAGTGGTCCAGGCTGATCTGAAACTCACAGCAGCTCTCCTGCCTCAGCTTGCTCCCCAAGTGCTGATTAAACACTTGTTCTACCACACCTGGTGATAGTAGGGTTTTTATACAATGCTACTGAGGTGTATACCATCACATAACGCTATGTGGGCACCGGGTCACCCTGTCCTATGTGTTGGTGGCACCATGCCCTACTCTGTTTTTTCCCAAACTGCATAAATGTTCTGCTTAGGTTTTAAAATTAAAAACAATATACTTTTTTTTTGTGATTTCTAGTTTTTGAGGAGCTCATGTAGCCCAGGCTAGTCTCAAACTTGCTATGTAGCTGAGAATGACTGAAATCTTGACCTTCCTGGGCTGAGATTACAGGTGTGAATAGGTATTCCTGGTTTATGTGGTGCTGGGAATTGAACACAGAACTCTGTGCTTGCTAGATAAGCACTCCATGAACTAAGTAAGACAAGGCTAGCCCTTCTTGTTCAGGTCTTTGATAACACTTCCGTGTAAGTGACTGATGGAGGTGATAAGGGGAGCTCCCAATGGGATCAGGGTTAAGAACAGAGCCCTGGGGGTCTTCATTGGTGATTTCTCAACACAGTATTGTTTTATTAATTAAGATTGTGTAGTTAAAGGGCCCAGGCTACTTTAGCATCCACTTAAACAAGATAGTGTGGTACTTTATGCCTGTAATATCAGTATTTGGGAGGCTGAGGCAAAAGGGCCCGGGTTCAAGGCCAGCTTGGACAATACTTTGAGTACCTGTCACCTGACCACCAATCTATTTAATATCCCATCTTTTGGAGCACATCACTGAACACTCTACCATTTTTTTTTTTTTGAGGCAAGGTCTCTCACCGAGACTGTACCTTACTATCTTGAGGAGATTGGTTGGGCAATGAGTCTGGTTGGGGATCCACCTGTCTCCCTTCACTCCAATGGTGTTGTTCACAAGGCACACACTAAGATACGTAGCTTTTGACATAGTTGCTTAGGATCCTAACTCATGCTTACACAACAGATGTTTACTCCCTGAGCGATCCCCCCAGTCCCTCTTGTCACATTTTTGGGATTTCTGGAAAGAAAGGAGTGGTCAGATAATGTCCACGGTAAGTTTTTGGCTATCCAGCAATACACTCATATGTGAAAAATGAAACCTATTTGGTTTCATGTATGCTCAGGTGACTCTTGGTGGCTCTGTGCCTCCTCCCATGTTTTATAATTCCTTAACCTGCAGAATCCTGACTCCTTCCCTCAGAGGAGCAGGGCTCTGCTGTTGGGCTCTGGACTCATCATCCTTGTTTCTTTGGGATGCCTCAGTGTTCATCTCCTTAGTCTTCCCTGGGCCTCCTATGATGGGCCCCTCTGGTGCTTTGAGGTGTTTCCTCTTTTCTCTTTGCTGGGTTTCTCGGTGGTTTATTATGAGTTAGGATGTCCCTGTCCACCCTCATGCTCGATTGTCTGTGCTCATGTTTCACATTTAGCTCTGCTCTACCCAGAGCATGGAGCTGGCTTACCCAGCATCCCTTTCTTTCATTTTTACCTCGCTTACTTAACAAGCGTTTATGGAGTTCCTCCCACATAACAAGTAAGACAAAGTTCCTGCCCCTAGGGTCAGGTTCTTAAGTAAGGAAAGCCCTGTTGGGACAGGCTCAAGGTGCCGAGGCACAGCTGGAGGCTGCGGTGGGGGTTTCTTTTGGAGGACAGGGTAGGGGAGGCCTTCTGAGGTCACACCTGCAATGGACCTCAAGGAAGAACTGGCATTCAGAAGCAGGCACAAGAAGGGCTCAGCTTGGCAGGGCTTTGGCATCAAAGGGCACAATGTCTGTGATGGCAGGAAGTTGGCAAGTTGGGAGATTTAGGGGAAGATGTAGAAAGGAAAGGTAGCTGTGGACCATGCTGGGGGATGACTTCCTGTCAAAGGGCTTCCCCATCCATCAGGGCAACGGTTCTTTTGCCATTCATGTTGGCTAACCTGGCACTCAGGATCCCATTCAATGCTCTAGGTTTGGCCATGACACCTCTGGAGGGTAACCTCAGAACCCTTGTCCCCTGACTTCTGCTCTTCAGTGACCCATTTGTCCCTACCCTTGTGCTTAGAACATAGTCAACATCCCAAGCTGTCAGATATGGTTTTGGTCTCTCTCTCTCTCTCTCCCTCTCTCTCTCTCTCTCTCTCTGCCTGCCATATTCCCTTGGGTTGTATGTGTATATGTTTATGTGTGTATGCACATGTATATGTGTGTATATGCATGCATGTGTGTGTGTGTTTGTGTATGTGTGTGTGTGACATACTACTGGTAACAATGAGACTATGGAAGGTGGTTGACAGCTGGAGTTGAGGGCAGTCTGGTAGAAGCTCAGGGAGCCAAAGGATGACAGAGGCAGAGCCCTCTGGGAGCCAATGTCATAACCCAGTGAACAGATCACAGATTCTCAACTTCCTGTTACCTTTACATCACCTTTGTTGTCCCCAATGCATCCTTTAAAAGGGCAGTGGCCGTAGAAATGCAAGGAGGTCTTGAGAACACCGTGGTCTAGTGCACTGATTGTCAGAAGCCATCGGGGCTTTGTCAGTGTCTGACTTCTGTGTCATCCCCCTTTCCTTTGTACCTGGTCCTCTGGTAGGAGTCTCTTTCCTGCCAAATCTCTCTTCTCTCCTATCCTCAGGGTCAGAAGAGACAGTGGAACAGGTAGGCTCCTGAACATGCCACCTTCCCTGAGGGCACAGAAGTAGCCTTCAGGCTAACTGGGGAGTGCTTGTCTCCTGGGGATGTGATGATCACAGAAACCAGTGACTGTGTTAGCACAGAGCCAGGGTGGCACAGGGCAGGGAGGCACACTCCCCTCGGTCCCCTGATCTCTCAGCAGAAGACCTGAAGATCAACAGGGAAGATGTAAGCCCACCTCACAATAGGGAGATGGAGGTTCTTTTTCCAGTGGTAGATTCTTTCCAGGGAGGATCTTGAGGAAGCCTAGGATGTCCCTCTGAGGCCATGCGAGGGTCCTATTCCGTATCCTTTGTTTCTGCCCAAGGCATAGGGTAGGACTGTGGTGGCAGCTGCACTTATTTTTACAGGAGCTGAGCCAAGTGCAGACCAATGTGTCTGACACCAACGTGATACTGTCCATGGACAACAACCGCAATTTGGATTTGGACAGCATCATCGCTGAAGTCAAAGCCCAGTATGAGCTGATTGCCCAGAAGAGCCGGGCTGAGGCTGAGTCCTGGTACCAGACCAAAGTGAGCAGTCAACTTACCTTGGATGTGCGGGCTGGGGGTGGACCTCCTCCCCTGGAGAGCCCTGGCCCACTGGGCCCTCAGAGCTCTGGGACCTGGTGCACTCAGCTCTCATGGGACTTCCGGCAGAGGGTGGCTCTGAGACCAACAGTTATCAAGCAGGTCAGGGCTCTCAATATTCACTGACAACTTTTTTGGCCTCCAGTATGAAGAGCTGCAGGTGACAGCTGGGAAGCACGGGGACAGCCTTCGAGACACTAAAAACGAGATTGCAGAACTCACTCGCACCACTCAGAGACTGCAGGGCGAGGTGGATGCAGCCAAGAAGCAGGTAGGTGGGCCATGGCGTTAGCTTGGAAAACTCCAAGCCTGGCTCATCAAGATGAACCTTTTCCTTCTGGGAAGGAGTGCCCAAGAGATGTGCCTGGGGTTCAGAGAGGGCAACAGACTTGCCGCAGGTCACACAGTGTTATGTGTGGTAGAGCATTTGGTATGACCTCTTTCAAAGGGACATGTCTATGACATTTTACTCCAGGATGTCAGTGTAGGGGGCGGGGTGGGCAGAAGGCAGAGGATGCTGACTCTATGTAGGTATGACCAAATCGTGTGGCTTCTTCTATAGATAGAACAAGGCTTTTTCCTGGTAGTAAGGTTGTATTGTTCATTTTACTTCTTCCAAAGCCCTGGGAGGATCTTCTGGAAGAACTGAGATTATATTTTTGTGTTTCCTTACTGCTTCTATTAAACTCCCTTTCAGTTACATTGTTTCAGTTTTTCTCAGATTGTTTGGGTAGGGGGTGGAGGTCCTGGCTTGAGAGCAAAGGAGTGAATGGGATGAGCCTGGACAGTATTCCCAATGCCATTTTCCTGTGGGCAGTGCCAGCAGCTGCAGACAGCCATCGCAGAAGCAGAGCAGAATGGGGAGATGGCGCTCAAGGACGCTAAGAAGAAGCTTAGCGATCTAGACTCAGCCCTGCACCAGGCCAAAGAGGACATGGCCCGGATGCTGCGTGAATACCAGGATCTTGTGAGCGTCAAGCTGGCCCTGGATGTGGAGATCGCCACCTACCGCAAGCTGCTGGAGAGCGAGGAGAGCAGGTGGCAGCTCCTCTGCATATGTGGGATCTGTTGGCCGGGCAGAGGGTGGTGGTGGTCGTCTAGGGCATCTCTCCTAGCTCTCCCTGTTTCTGCTGCTCACTTCCTGGATGGATTGGCCATCCTTAACCCTGGGGTGTCCCGGCTCAGCAGCAAGGTTTGCTTGACTGGGTCAGATTCTTCTCCTTCCTTTGAGAAAGATAGGAGTCTCTGTCCTTAGGGATAGCAGGGTTTGTCAGTGGTCCCACAGGAAGCAGGGAGAGAGGGGAGGCTTTAAAGCTTCCGGCAGAACGGCCTTTAGGCTCTGCTGGAAGGCCTTGAGCTTCAGATTGGATCGCTAATTGCTCCGGGTCCTTGTTTCCCCTAGGATGTCTGGAGATTGTCCCAGCGCAATCAGCATCTGTAAGTATCCACCATCCGTGCCCAACACCAACCGCTTCCTCCGCTCCCTGCCCCTCCCATGCCTCCTCCAGGTCCTAAGGGGCTCTTCTATTAGGCTCAGGGTCAAAGGGTCTGGCAGTGTGAGCTTCTAGCGGTTTGCCACATTACTCTACTCCAGTCCTTCGTGGGTTTCTGGGCTTCCCCCTGCCCCTTTCTGGCTCTACAGTTCCTCAAGTCCTGAATGTTTACTTTGTTTGCAGCGGTGACCGGCAACTCTACCTCCGTGTGCGCAGGCGGCGCGGCTGGCTTCGGGAACGGCCTCTCTCTGGGCGGGGCTGGCGGGGCCAGCAAGGGCGGCTTTGGTGCTAGTGTGAGCTATGGCGCTGCCAAAGGCGGTCAGGTCTCTGGGGGAACCTCCATCCTACGGAAGACCACTACAGTCAAGACCTCTAGCCGGAGATACTAGCAGCGAGGCTTTGAGAGTTGGGCCTTGGTCCTCGCGCTGGCCATGGCTTCTCAGGACCACAGAGGCTGAGTACTTGTAGTGCACAATTTACATATAATTTGCATTTGGGAAAGGGCTCAAATCTACTCAGGTTTTTCTCCTTGGTTATGCAGTGGAATGGGAGGGAAGTTAGGGTCACCAGCTGGTTAATTTGGGGGTGACCTGACTATTTAGAGGGGGTAGGATGTCCAGTTCTTCATTTTCACCTCAGCAGATTTGCTCTGAGTTCAGGGCAAGCTGGAGGAGGCAGAAGGGGTTGCCAGAGACCTGCAGCTCCTCATCCTTGTCACCTCATGGTCAAGTCCCTGTCTGTGCCTGTGATGTGTCTCAATAAACAGCAACTACCTACCGCAAGCTGTGTGTGACTCCAGTTTGTCCCCTGGGGGTGGGGTGGGGGCAGGAATGAGCTGAGGCTGACGACTCTCACACTGCCACCTTGAGAACCAGGCAGACTTTGGGTCCATCTCACCTTTTGCCGCTAGGTGTGAACTTGGGCAGAGTCCTGATCTTTTTCAAGCCTAGTTTCTTCCTTGTAGAAAAGAGAGGCTGTGGAAAGCAAGTGACTTAGGGAGCCCTCCCCTCCCCCTCCCCTCCCCCTCCCCCCCTCCCCTCCCCCTCCCCTCCCCCTCCCCTCCCCCTCCCCCCCTCCCCTCCCCCTCCCCTCCCCCTCCCCTCCCCCCTCCCCTCCCCCTCCCCCTCCCCTCCCCCTCCCCCCTCCCCTCCCCTCCCCCCTCCCCTCCCCCTCCCCTCCGCCTCCCCTCCTTTCCCTTTCCTAGACCTCAGGATTCTCTGCACAGACTTCAGGTGATTTTTTCCCCCTATTCCCCACATCTAGCCACCAATACGAACACACTTTTAATCAGATTGTGTGCTTTATAGACACACATTGATCTTGTGTATCCCCTGTAGTGGTAGATGATGTCCTGGTGGCTCGGGCTTTGGTTTCAAGCCCTGTCCCTTTCCTGCTGAAGTTCCCTCCACTCTCGCTGCTTCCTGTCTCCTAGGTCACGTCCTTTCCTTAGCACCTTGCATCTCCTCCCCAGCCTGTGTTCCATTCCTCACCGACATGCAAAGGGCTGAGGTCCAGCTACTTCTCCTCCATTCCACCTTGCCTACAGCTCAGTCAGAGCCTCTCCTCCTGCCTGAATGCTGTTAAGCATTCTGGGGACACAGAGCTTTGACTTGGTAAATGATACCCCTCTAAGCCCCCCAACATCACGGAGCATATTCTCCAGGGGCTTCCCCAGCACTTCTAAACTTTTAGGGATGAGATCTCAGGCACTCGGATTCTCTGACATGTCTCTTCGACAGCCCGTGATTTAAACTCTGTTAACCCCATTTCCAGATGGGTACAACAAAGCACAGAGTGGTTAGGTGGTAACCTTTTAGGAGCACAGAGCTGCATGTAGAGTCCACAAAAATGTTGCCCCAAAGTCCAGGCCCGTCACTGGGTTATGCTGCCCAAAAAGTAAAAGAAATCAATAGGCAGTCTAAACTGTTACTTCACAGGATCGAAAACAGGTTGTTGGTGGTAGGGGGAGACTGACTGGAGAGAGCATGCACGCCTGAAAGCCATAATACAGCAGAGTAAAAACCAGCTCCTTTGACAGTAAAATAGGGCCTAGAAATGGAGCAATGTGGTTTTACCTTGTTTGTCCAAACTCAGAAGTGACTTTACCGACCTAAAACCTTCTCACAGGGAACTCCCAGTTGAGGGATTCAGGGGGTGGGGGATGGAAGGCCACCTGCAAGGGTAGGGCTGGTGTGCTATGGCCTGGTTTCTAACTCTGTTGCCTGAAAGCTTCATTGAGTGTGCTTTGGCGGTGGGAAGTGTTGAAAGTCCCTGCTGGCACATGTCAGGGGCAGGAGCGTGAGCCACTGATCCATGGACTTTTCTGGCCTTCCCTTCTTCCCAGCTCCCTGGGTCTCCTGAGCATCTCTGGTTGGCTCTGGTTCCTTCAGAGTGACTCAGGCCATGGGGCAATTGGGGTTAGGTGACCCAGTGGGGCAAGGGCACCCATCTGACCAGGGAGAGCAAGATATTTTCCCACACTGTTCCCTAGGTTAGGGCTGATGGTGATAGAGGCCTCAGCATCTGTAATCCCTAGTTGAATTGGAAGGCTTCGCCTCCTGCACCCAGAAAGCTCTGAGCGAACACACCCTCCCACTCCCGTTCCATGCCTGACAGCACCCGGCTTACGCCTCAGAGCTAGGCTTGGGCAGGTGGCCAAAGGAAGCAGGGTCACCAAGGGCAGAAGCCAAAGCGAGAGCTGTGTGTGCCACAGAGCTGCAGTGGGAGTGTGGGACTGGCTTTCAGTTGTCACCTCCTGGTGGACACTTGTCTTTGCTTCTGCCTGAAGGAAACATTTCTTCTTTGACCCTACTTCCCACAGGGACTAAAAACAATCTCAACTGGGAAGTTCTTGACTGTGTCTACCTGCACTTTCTTATCTCCAGGGTGAGGATTCTGTGAAGCATGGGCAATTCCGATTTAATAAACTCACAGGATGTGGCTTGAGACCAGAACATTCTTTGATCTGGGTTTACTGTAAGATTTGTGACTATATCAATTTGGAATTAGCTAATTGGAGGGCACAAGACTGGCCATTGAGGACCCTGTTGTGACTTATTGAGGACCTGTTAGGACAAGGTCACACACAGACAAAGTCAACAATCATAGAGACAGAAGGGAGCTGAGCTAGAGCACGTCATGTTCCCCAAGACTCTGCTGCTCTTCTGGGGGGGGGTCATCTGTGCGTGTCTGAGAATTCTGCATGGGGTGGACACCTGTATAAACAGTGTCTACCTTAAGGTCATGAGCTTTGAGATTAAACCTATAGCACTGGTTTCCTAAACCCATTATTTCTGAGCTGCTGTGTCTCAGGCAAGTAACACAACCTTTCTGAGCCTCAACATCTCTTTGCTTAGAATGGCTAAGAAGAATAAAACTGTCCCAAGAAAAGTCACCATTGTCATCCAGTGTAAGGCAAACTTTCTAAGAGAGTCGCTTCTACCCAGAATGCACTGGGCTTCCCTCTCCTACTTTTTGCCTGAAGGGATGGGCACATGCTTCATGTAACCATCAGAGAGGCCATCAGTAGTGGTTTTGTCATTGGGATGACCCCAATTCTCTGAAGATGCTCACCTCTAGTCCTGGAGTCTTTTTTTGTTCAGAACTTGACATGACCATCGACCATGTCATTTCTCCTAAGTTGGCAAGAATTGCAGTCTCAGGTACAAGACTCAGAGACACGGCATGCATCCCCCTAGGCTTCATCTGGCAAAACCCCTGTAAAGGCCTTAGCACCTATGGAGGACAGAGATAAGATGTGGAGATGTGTACAGAGAGAAGCGAGGAACAGGGGTGGCTCTCAGAACACCCCCTCAGGTGGCCCTTGACATCTAGAGCTGTTGTTACTTTCCTGACAAGACATGCCTACTCCAGACTAGGGTAGACACACAAAGACCCGATTGCCTGTGTCCCACAGTCCCCTGGATTCACAAAGATTGGCGCAAAACTGGTGCCCAGCAGGCACTGGGGGTGGAGGGGCAACGCCTCTATGCTCTGCGGTGCTTACCTGCTTCAGCTTTGGCTGCCTATGTTATGAGTTTTAGCCTCCCTAGCCCTCGAGTAGGTTTACAGTGGCCAGCTGGACAGTGACAGGACAGAGGTGGAGGGGAGACCTGGAGGACTGTTGGTTGGGCTCTTGGACTATCTTCTGGCCTTTGCTATAGCTCCATCCCTAGGGCCTGACCTGTGCTCACCCTCACCCTGAGTTCTCTGTGTATCAAGGAAGCTTTTGGGGGACATGGGTGTGATTCAGGCAGGTGGGATTATCCATGTGCTGGTGGTTGCTCTTTCTCACCTCTGGGTCATTTTCTCAATGATGGAGGGAGGAGGGAACTCAGATGTATTGGATTTCCTAGTCCCTGGACAGGATGAGAGTGGATGCCTGTTTGTCTCCAGTGTACTAGGCACCTTGGATATATTGTCTTATCTATGCATAGGAACATGTCTCATTTTATTTATAAAGTGAGTTGGCTGGTCTCAGAGGTATCAGGTGGCGCACCCCAGACTGCATAATTAGTGAGAGACGAATAGACTCTGTATAGGCCTGTTCTGCTCAGTTAGGAAGAATCCAAGTTCTAGTAGTAAAACTATGATTTTGCATCTCACACATGGCCCTGCATCACCACCAGTCTGCCAAAGCAATACTCAGCATCAAGAATGTTAGGAATCTCTTTCCAGAATTCTGGGACCACTTCAGAAAAAACAAAACAAACAAACAAACACCAGACATGCTGTGTTCTGGGGAAGCCCTGTAAGCCCAGGGTGGCTATGGACCACATGGTGGAATCCCATCCAGGAGTTCCTTTGGGTCTTGGTTGGAAAGGCTACCAGGTTGGAACTGTAAGAGAAGAGCCTTGTTTCATAGGTGAACAAGTGGCCAGGGACACACAGAGGATAAGAATGATGGATATAGGCATAAGCGTTGATGCTGACAGCTTGCCAAGCTCCCATCCATGATCACAATCTCTCTTGTCTTGAGAGAAAAAGTAAATATTTGCATTCTTTCCAATTTATGAGTCCCTGGGCTGAGCTCAGGGAGCAGCTTGCACACACAGGTCAGGGTGCATAGCCTGGCAATGGCAGGCTGTGCCCTAGAACCCAGGCTCTTAGGTTCCAGGGTCTGTGGCATGCAAGTCGGGGTGATCAGACTAGGTGTCTACTGCAGGAGCCCCATGAGGCTGGGAAAGAAGGAGGAAGAGCAGTGGGACCTTGCAGGGCTGAGTCAGGTGGGCAGTGATACAGGAGGCCCTGGGGCACTGGCTCAGCGAGGGATGAGACCGTAAGCTGTGCCCTCCCAGTGACTTTTCTAGGTGTGCTTAGTGACATGTTCAGCAGGTGCAAGAGAGATGGGCCGTTGCCAAAGGCCCAGCCCAGAGATACTTCGGATTTTTCCCTTTATGCCCCTGCAACCAAGCCCTGCTGCTCCAGCACATATAAGCCACAAGGGCCGAGGGTTCTGGCATTCAGGATCTGGCCCTTGCTTCGCTTCTGTTCTACGCTCGTTGAAGCTGCCTCCTCTCTCAGCCATGATCGCCAGACAGTCAAGTGTCCGCGCAGCCTCCCGGGGCTTTAGCAGTGGCTCAGCTATTGCTGGTGGTGTCAAGCGAGTGGCCTTCAGCTCAGGCTCCATGTCTGGCGGTGCAGGGCGCTGCTCTTCTGGGGGCTTCGGCAGCAGAAGTCTTTACAACCTCGGGGGTCACAAGAGTATCTCCATGAGCGTGGCTGGGTCCTGCCAAGGCGGCGGCTACGGGGGTGCCGGAGGCTTCGGCGTTGGAGGATATGGTGCTGGGTTTGGTGCCGGTGGTTTTGGCGGTGGCTTTGGAGGCTCCTTCAACGGTCGAGGAGGTCCTGGCTTCCCTGTCTGTCCTGCTGGAGGTATTCAGGAAGTCACCATCAACCAGAGCCTGCTGACACCTCTTCAGGTGGAGATTGACCCAGAGATCCAGAAAATCCGCACTGCAGAGCGTGAGCAGATCAAGACCCTCAACAACAAATTCGCTTCCTTCATCGATAAGGCGAGTGAGCCTGACCTTTGCAGAGGGTGGTGGAGTGCGGGGTTTCTAAGCCCTGGGCCCTGGGTCTTAGCCAGGAGGTCACCTCATACCTACTTCTGACTCTGGGTGAAACCACTCGTCTCTGAGGATGCTTGAAGAGCAGAGGAGGTGCTCTTTGCTTTTTCTAGCCCAGATTCCATTTTTTAAAAAGGCAAAACCTGGAGATCTTTTCTATGTAGCCCAATTGTAGCCATGCATCATAGAATCTGGTTACCCAGAGATCTATGGCTAGGGGCCAATGCGGTGCTCTAGCCCAGGCTGTTCTAGGTTGCTGGGCATCAAGGTTTTGGTTCCTTTAGGTGTTTGAGGCAAGAGTGAACCCCTTGGAGGAGGATGAGTGGGTACACTGGCTTGAAGGAGCCTGTAGTAGCTCGTGGAGGCTTTACCGTGACCCTGGGAGTACAGACTTGAACGTTAGACTAAGAGTTCTCTGTGCTTGTTGGCAGTATTTCCTTTCATCTCAGCTTTTGAGTTCAGAAGGTGGGAGTTTTGCTGCTTGAACATAACATGGACATGCTCTGCCAACCACTCCTTTGGCTGGCCCGGCTGGGTGCATTAGAGAGTGAAGGCTCCAGGAAGTCCATGCCAGGATGGATTCCAGCTGAGTCTTAGAACATGTCTGGGCCATTTGTAGTTAGAGTTAATCGTATACAGATTCAGGAGACAAGGTTTTCCTCTGTAACTCATATCGGCTTCAGACTCATCATCCTCCTGCCTCAGCCTCCCGAGTGCTGGAGCATACATGCACGTCACCGTGCTTAGCCTGTTCTGAAAGTGAATGTGTCTGTTCTTCGCCATGGGTCCGTATCCCTTGAACGCAAGTGCCTGCCAACTGTGTTCATACCTCATGGTCTTATTTGATTTGATTATTTCACAGATGCTCTGTTCTCTAGCCCTGCATCTGGGTCTTTGGTCTGCTGTGGTTAAAGAGCTGTTGTTGCTGTATCATCAACCTTCTATGTTCCCCAAGCTATGTGTCCCATAGACCACTATGGGCCCAGGAACATGCTTGCCATGATAGTGTCCCAGGCTTGCTATGAGGTGGCCCAAGCTGCGTGACTCTTAGGTGGTCTGGCTGCCTGGCCCACCTAGGCTGGTGCTAGCCTCAGAACCCTCCTGCTGAAGCATCTGGGTCTTACTAGGGACCTGTGTCTTTTTTCAACATAGGTGCGATTCTTAGAGCAACAGAACAAGGTCCTGGAGACCAAATGGAACCTCCTCCAGCAGCAGACAACCACCACATCCCCCAAAAACCTGGATCCTTTCTTTGAGACTTACATCAATGCCTTGAGGAAGAACCTGGACATGTTGAGCAATGACAAAGGTCGCCTACAGTCAGAGCTGAAGATGATGCAAGACAGTGTGGAGGACTTTAAGACCAAGTACGTGGAGAGAGGGAGGGTTGTCCCATACCCAGGCTCCTCTCCAGCAGCTTGAGACCTCAGGCTCAGAGGAATCCAAAGCCAGGGTAGAAGGCGCCTCTAAGCCAGCTTCCATATTCAAACAGCCACATTTTTATAACTGGAGACCAAGTAACCACTAGTTGCTTTAATCAGTGATAGTTTTAGGTTCCTGAGTTTGCTGTGTTCAGAAATAGAATGGATCAATAGTAGCATTAGCCTGGTCATAGATTGGATGTAGACTGGTAGATAGCTTGGAAAAAGCCAACTGAATATTGATTAGTGTGGCTTTCATAATCTTTAATAGGGGTAGTAGTCTTATCTTATGGTTTGTGAGAATTGAGAGACACACAGGGGACACACTGGGACACTCAGAGGACACACAGAGACACACGGGGACACACAGGGGACACACAGGGGACACATAGGGGACACACATGGGACACACAGGGACACACAAAGGACACATAGGGACACACAGGGGATACACAGGGAACACATATAGGAACACACAGGGGACACACAGGGACACACAGGGGACCACACAGGGGACCACACAGGGACACACAAGGGACACATAGGGACACACAGGGGACACACAGGGGACACACAGGGACACACGCTATGCAGTAGCATTTCTTTTGCTCTTTGTGGGATGAGGCTGAGAAAATGACCACACTCACACCAAGGAAAGGGAACTGATCCAGAATTTTAAAATCAGGACATTGAATCTGCCACATCCTGAAGGACAGACTTTCCAGTGATCTAATCTGATCACTGCCATGAGGTTTCTCCTTTAAACCTTGTCACCTCAAAACAGTCTTTATTTTCTTATGTCTCTGAATAAACAGGGCCCGAGGCCATTAACCTCATGGGTAGTATGTTAGATGAGTATCTATGAACACTTGAGTGTTGCGCATGATCTGGGCATTTCCAAACTCTCAGAGTTTGAGAAGACGTAGTGAACCGGGGAAAAATATCTCACAGTGGCCTTCTGTCTCCCTGTCCCCACCCCCAGGTATGAAGAGGAGATCAACAAGCGTACAGCTGCAGAGAATGACTTCGTGGTCCTCAAGAAAGTAAGCCAGGAAGAATGGCAGGAAGAGCTTATAGCATCTCTCCCCATTGGGAGTGGCCCTTGGCTTATGTCCTGTGTCTGGTCTATCTCTCTGCCTGCCTTTATCTTCCTTGGCTCTATTTGGAACGGTGGTATCAAAGGAAGTAGGGGGTGAGATCTAAAAGGAAGTTACTGAGTGAGGAGAACCCATCTGGACTGTGCTCTGTCTGTGTGTTCTGATGGCTTTAGAGGCAGGACAGAGCAAGTGTGCATAGCGATCTTGCACAGCCTCTTAGAATGTGTAAGGGAACCTAGATGTGTTGATTGACATTTCTGCCCCACCTTCCTGTTTCTTCTCCTGCATCCCTTCATCCTCCTCCCCTTTCTCCTCCTCTACCTCCATAGGATGTGGATGCTGCCTACATGATCAAGGTGGAGTTAGAGGCCAAGATGGAAAGCCTTAAGGACGAGATCAACTTCATGAGAGTCCTCTATGAAGCGGTGAGGCCCCTGTTCTCTGTGTAGAGGAAGGCAACCCCTATCTGTTGGGCTGTGGGTTGGAAGTCATGGTTCTTAATAGATTCCAACAATTTACATGAAGGCGGTGGGTTCTTGACAAGGTCTTGGCAAGGTCATGGGGAGAAAGGACTGGAGTATAGTGAGAGAGTCAGTGGAAAGTTTCTCAGAACTAGGTATCCTAGCAGATGTTGCATGGGGGGCGGGGAGGGGGGAAAACTCATTCCCTTCCTTTGACTTCTACCTAACACGTAGTGTACCTGGTGCAGTACACATAGAACGTCTATGGTCTTAGGGGTTGGTAGAGCCTAGAACCATGCTTTTCTGGTGACAGCGATATCACCAACCTTTCATCTCTCTCCTTCCCCTCTTTATTAGCACTGGGAATATCACCTCTGCCTTCATCAGACTCATTTCCTAGTCACTTCTAAGGTGTTGGGAGGCTGGTGTCAGAGGTCAGGGGAAGGCGACTCTACTAGGGTCTGATGTGAGATATGGGCCTTGCAGGAGCTGGCCCAGATGCAGACACACGTCTCAGACACATCTGTAGTGCTGTCCATGGACAACAACCGGAACCTGGACCTGGACAGCATCATCGCGGAGGTCCGGGCCCAGTATGAGGACATTGCTAGGAAGAGCAAGGCTGAGGTTGAGTCCTGGTACCAGATCAAGGTAGGCATGTGAGATGAGTCCCTCCTCAAGATGTGGATCCCTGGCTATCATTTCACAGGGGGATTTCATGGCGTCTGGTGCTATCCTTTCATCTCTGTTTACCCTCACTGGCTCTGCCCTACAATCTTAGAGTCCCGTTCCCTTGGGTATCAGGTCCAGCAGCTCCAGATGTCAGCTGACCAACATGGAGATAGCCTGAAGACCACCAAGAATGAGATCTCAGAACTCAACAGGATGATCCAGAGGATGCGGGCAGAGATTGAGAACATCAAGAAGCAGGTGGGTGTGGGTGCCTTTGTAAAGGGATGAAGCAGATAAGGCCCTGGAATATTCTAGGCTTGTCTGTAGGGTCTCTGTATACCATGATACTGATCGCACAGCATGTCTTGTTTAATGTGGTTGTGGCAACCTAAACACAGGGCTCCTGGCTAGTCTTCCCTGGCTTTTGCATATCTTTACTGTTGATCTGATGAGGTTATGGGTGGGCTCGGCAGTCTTGCAGGGGCATGGGTGTGTTCTGTCTGGAAGGAATGGGACTTCTCCCCCAACCTCCCAGACAGGGTTTCTATGTGTAGCCCTGACTTTCCTGGAATTCACCGTAGACCAGACTGGCCTCTCACAGAGATCCACCTGCCTCTGCATCCTGAGTGCTGGGATTAAAGGCATGCACCCATTAAGGGCAGGCTAGGAATGGGACTCTTGAGTCAAAAAAGATGGGAAGAAGAGCAGACAGGATTCTGAGATCTTAACCAAAGGAAGCTGACTCAGGTGTGAAGTTCTCTAAAGTAGGGCACTGATGTTGTCCATTAATGTCCCTGCCCACAGAGCCAGACTCTGCAGGCATCTGTGGCTGATGCAGAGCAGCGTGGAGAGCTGGCCCTCAAAGATGCCTACAGCAAACAGGCAGAACTGGAGAATGCACTGCAGAAGGCCAAGGAGAACCTGGCCCGGCTGCTGAGGGACTACCAGTCTCTCCTGAACGTCAAGCTGGCCCTGGATGTGGAGATTGCTACCTACAAGAAGCTGCTGGAGGGCGAGGAGTGCAGGTGAGGGAGGTTTGGGTTTTAGGGTCGGGACTCTGCTGGGCTTCCCACTTCAGGCTTCAGTGCTGTGCCGGAACACTGACTAGCACCAGCAGGTTGACAGTCAGCTGTTATGGTGTGGCTGCTCAAGGCTGAGATAGAATCACATCATGTCTGCATGATGAAGGAAGTGGGGTTCTGTTCTGCATGGATCATGGCTCTCTCTTCCCCCACAGGATGTCTGGAGAATGCAAGAGTGCTGTGAGCATCTGTAAGTACCTTCCCCACCTGCCATCCGTCCCTCCCGGTCTGGGTTGGGGACTGCTGGCACTGAGAATAACTGTGGGCTTTGTGTCTCCTTCCAGCGGTAGTTGGCGGCAGCGCCAGCATTGGCGGCAGTGGCCTTGGCCTGGGTGGCGGTTTTTGCTCCGGTTCTGGTTCTGGAAGTGGCTTTGGATTTGGTGGTGGCATTTATGGCGGTTCTGGTTCCAAGATCACCTCTTCCGCCACCATCACCAAGAGGTCCCCACGATAGGCGAGACGGGATCCTGATGGCCCTGAGCCCGGCAGGGTCAGCCGTTCCTGATATCTCCTGTGCGATCTTCACTTCACCTCCAGTCTTCCTGGTGCTCATCTTGTTACTCTTCCCCCTCTGCCTTGGTCCCTCAGTTCCAGGACAATCTTCTTGGCCATGGTGTGACCTCTGTTCTATCGGAACCTGGTAGCTTCTTCTCAACTTGGGTCAAGTGCCCCCCTCCCCCGCCCCCTGCATGGGAGGGATGTCTGATTTCACCCCAATGGACAGAGGGGATGAAGAGCAGAAACTCCTTCTGCAGATGTACACTGTCACTCTCAGTTCCTCTTGTCACACCGGCTTCCACCTGATCCTGGAGATCTACGTTCTACAATGATGCTCATTCTCCATCACCTGGCAGCAACGGGCTCTGCCAGGTCAACAAGGACTGCTTGGTGTCCCGTGCAACCCTGCTCCTCTCTCTAACTCATCCCCAATAAAATGCTTTTGTCATTCATTCTGAGTACTTGGCTTTGTTTCCTGGGAAGAAGGCTCTAGAAGCCCATCTTTAGGTAAAGGTCTTAGGATCTATCTGTCTGTGCAGATCAAAGTCTGCTGTTTCCTCAGGTTCCTGTTTCCAAGGTGCAGAAAGTATGGCTGCCAGAGAGGCAGGATAGGGACCCAAAGGTTGCCCAGAGGTCAGAGGAACAGATTCACGAAAACCTCAACTGTCTAAGGGATGCTTGTTGTAGGACAGCCTGGGGCAGGATGTCTCAGTGCTGAACCTGGGATCAGCCTGGAGAAAGAGGGTGAGTCTGGATGTATATAGGGCATCTGATAGTCCAGTGCCTTGATGCTTATAGAGTCACATGGCCTCAGTATCTAACAAGCAATCTTTAGTTCCTCTTTGCTGGTGCTTGGGGTCTAGCCCAAGGCCCTGCACATGTGTGCTCTTTGGGCTACATACTCCAGTCAGTGTAGTTCCATGTTTTGGGCTAAATCCCAATGGGCCCGAGAGGCTTTCAGAAACCTATCCCAAGAACCAACAAGGTCATGGGTGCTGGATGGAGGAGAGCAGCATCCTCTTTCAGGGCTGGGAGGCTGCGCTCACTTCTCCACCTCCTTGAGCTGACCAGGTTTCAGCTTGCTGCTGTCCCCAAGAGGAAGAGGAAGGGTGGAGGACAGGGAGGTGGGAAGCTTCTTGATTTGAGGTGTCCCTGGAGATTCTGCTTGGTGCAGTGCTGCAGGGGAGAAGACAGTTTGAGGAGAGGGCTTGGTGCAGCCTTTGAGGATTCCCTGTTTCAGTCCTAGATCTGGAACATGGCTATCTTCTCCTTCCCCAGAACTGATGGGTGACATACCTCCCATCTGCAGCCTGACACAACCCTCTCTCTGCAGGTGAAGACTTTTCCCTTGAACTCTGGCTTGATGGTGCCAGTGGGGGAAAGTGGAAAGGTTTTGCTTAAGCCAGGACTTAGCCATGGGGCCCTCAGACAGACCCCGAGGTCATATGGGGTTTCTCTCCCTCTGGGACAGAGCAGAGAGCTTTTATCTGGGGCTATGTTCTTGGGGGGAGGTTCCTGGTCCAGAAAGATCTGTTTTTCTGGGGCCCATCCCTGATCTCTCCATTGTCTGTCCTGGGCTTGTTGCCCTGTGTGTCATGCGTGAGCAGGAAGCAGTTTAGCTTGTGAGCCTGTCAAGTGGATTGCATTTCTTCTCCCGTTGTACCCTGCCCCTGGAAAAAGGCCCATTCAGCTTTTTTTTTGAGTTTCTGGGGTGGGGAAGAGGAGTCCAGGGTTGAGAGAGAAGGCAAATCTCCTGCCTTTCCTACCAGAAGACCAAAGGCTGCCATAGTCCCTTCTCCTCCTGTTTCTGTTTATGAGAAGTGTGGGAATAACCAGTCCATGGGGGCACTAGGGTCTGCCTGGCCTCTGCAGGGGCAGCTAATGATCTAATCTACCAAGGCTGCTACAGATGAGATGAACTCAAGCATGTCTTAGAGTCAATGTACATGAAGAGGCAAGTGGCTGTATTTTGTTTATATAAGATTCCTGTATTTGGTAAAAGAGGATAGCCAAGCTGGAGTAGTGTGGCACACACTGTAATCTCTGTACTGAGGCAGAAGTGTTGCTGAAAGTTCCAGGCCTGTCTGTCTGGGCTTCATGGAAAGACCTAGTAGCAAAAGCCAACAGACAAACCCAGCACACAAATAAACAAGTAACAACAACAAAACCAGAAAAAAAAGGAAGGAAGGAAGAAGAGAAACCTGTTGCTGAGCTGTCTGGTAGCCTGCCCAGGGAAAGGAGATGCGGAGGGGAAGAAGTCCCCTCTACCTGATCGTAACCTTTGGCACATTAGGGTTGGGAGTGAACTCTATTTACGAAAGGGAGCATGTGAGGACAAAAGTGTGGCCAAGAAGCCTTGGTGGGGGCTGGAAGCCGGGGACCCAGGCTCACTGCTGCCTGATTCAAAGGAGAAGTCACTAATAAGATAAGTACACTAGGCAGAAATTCTCCAAAAAAAAAAAAAGTTTTTTTCCAAGACAGGGTTTCTCTGTGTAGCCCTGGCTGTCCTGGAACTTGCTCTACCACCTGAGCTGACCTTGAACTCAAAGTTCTGCCTGCCTCTGCCTCTGCCTCATGACTGTTGGGATTAGAGGTGCATACTTGGCTCTCAACCAACCAAGTTACCCATCAATCACCTATCTATCCATGCACCCGCCCACCCATTCATCATTTCAACAAAGGCCAAAATTATGAATCATTTCAGCCTACAAGCCCTGACTGTATTCATCCTGATGGTCATGATTACATGTTTGCCTTTTGGTGTCTGTTTAACAAATGTTGATGGAATGGACCAACAAACTGCCATTGGGTGAATGCCAATGTGCTAACCAATGGGGATCCCAATACAAGAGGAATTAGACTAGTCTTTGGGGGGAGATTTTGGTATAGATGGTCATGTCTTTTTCTCAAGTGACTTGGTAGCCAAATAGATGAATGTTATTGGCAGCTACAATCCAAAGCAATGGTTTCCAGGGAGGTGAGATGACTTCCAGTTTTGGGAGAGGGCTTGGCAATATCAGAGAGCTTCACACAGGAGTTGGTATTTAAGGACTTCAGAGTTGGGGAGGGGCATGGTGAGAGCTCTCTCATCAGGACTCTGCTCTCTGAGAGGAAGCCTCTTCTTCAGGAAGTCTGTTGGGATGGGCTGCACTGGGCTGAACTCCACCAGGCCCTGTTCAGATAGATTTTTGAGAGCATTCTTTTCTCTGAGCAGAGCCCTGACAGGTGACAGTATTTCTCTCATCTCCTAGAGTTCTGCTTCATTTGAATGCAGCACTCACAGGCTCCAGGGAACAGGGCTTCCCTTGGACACCCATTCTGTGTTGGCTCTGTGGGAGGTCACAGGGACAGACAGCTCAAGATAGGGCTGACTTAAAGGAGGGTGTAGGTGAACCTTGAGTATGGACTTGAGCACGACTTTGGGTGTGTTGGGGACAGAAATGTTACCCACAAAGGTTCCAGATTTTAAAAGGGTGTTGAGAGCAATGGTTAATGTCACCAAGAACCTGGGAACACCATGGAGAAGGGATTAAGGAAGACTCCTGAAAGAAGTGACCCTGGTCTAAATATAGAAGCCAAGGAAGTAGCCAGGTGAAAGGTGTATAGGTCCTGAGGCCAGGTGCACCCCACTTCCCTTCTCTGCAGCGGCTACCTTGTGCCTTGGGAGCCCTCTGCCTCCTTTCCATCCTGCTCACTCTCTGGGATTAAGAAGTTGTTGCCTGGGCTGGTGAGATGGCTCAGTGGGTAAGAGCACCCGACTGCTCTTCCGAAGGTCCAGAGTTCAAATCCCAGCAACCACATGGTGGCTTACAACCATCTGTAACGAGATCTGGCGCCCTCTTCTGGAGTGTCTGAAGACAGCTACAGTGTACTTACATATAATAAATAAATAAATCTTTAAAAAAAAAAAAGAAGTTGTTGCCACTCCTGTGTCCCCCGACAGAAGTGTTCCCTGTCCTTCACAGTATTTCCTCAGTATTCTCAAAGCTATCTCTATGCTATGGACCTTGGGTGGTTGTTTCTATTCCTGTTAGACTACTTCCAGTGGCTGTGGCCACCTCAGTCCATATCCCGCTCACATCTTCCATTGAATTCCCTCCAATTCTTTAGTGGGGAGAGATATTTGCTTTACAGATAATTCATGGGAAAATGAATGTAATTTTTTTCTCTTAACTTCTTCTCCAGGTTAAATGATTGCTTCAGGATATTTCTATCTCTCCCTCCCTTTATTTTTTATTTTATTTTATTTTTTGTTTCAATCAACAATGTAGCTGATAAATTCCTAAAGTCTTTCCTGAACTTCTCCATTGGACAAGGCTGTGGTTTGTACTGTTGAGAAACTCCTCAGGGCAAGGTTTGGTGGGATCTGGGACTCTGCACAAGTTGAATCCCAGGAGTCTCACCAGGGCAGTCTCCAGCTCAAACCCTCACTGCAGAGGCATTAACAAGGGAACCTCCACTGCTTTCCTGTAGCTCTCTTAGCTCATTCCTGCAGGAGGCAGTGGAAGCAGGTTTTGCAAAGATTAAGACAAAAGGAAGGAGGGTGGAGTGGTTGTCACCTGCTCCCCCTTGATCCCCACAGTCTGTCTTCTCCACAGCAGCCAGAGGGAGCCAATACCAGCTCATGCCTTACCCATGTCTCTTTGGTTTGACCTCAGTGGCTTCCTTCTCAATGAGAGAGCCAGCTTCATGTGTCTTTTGTGACCTATCTCCAAGCTACTCTCACTGGCGCCCCAGACACTCCCCACAGTCCCACCTCAGGGCACCCATGGATCTCTGTTTTGAGACCCCTTTCTTCCTAATGCCTGCATGCTCTCTCCTCACTGTTTACTGGACAGGTCCACAACACCACTCTATGGGAGTTTCCTCACCATGCTTCTCCTCTTTTCTTTATAGATTTATTTCTGTGTATGAATGTTGTGCCTACATGTATATATGGCTACCATGTACATGCCTGGTGCCCACGAGGATCAGAAGATGGGGGTCGGATCCTCTGAACTGGAGTTTGAATGGTTATGAGTTACCATGTACATGGTGGAAAATGAACTTGGGTCCTCTGCAAGGACAACAGATACTCTTAACCATGGGACCACATTTCTCCAGCAGCACCCTTTTCTTCTATAACAACAACAACTTTTCTTCTTCTTCTTCTTCTTCTTCTTCTTCTTCTTCTTCTTCTTCTTCTTCTTCTTCTTCTTCTTCTTCTTCTTCTTCTTCTTCTTTTCTCCTCCTCCTTCTCCTCTTCCTCCTCCTCCTCCTTCTTCTCCCTCTCCCCCTCCCCCTCCGTCTCCTCCTCCCCCTCTCCTCCTCCTCTTCCTCCTCCTCCTCCTCCTCCTCCTCCTCCTCCTCTTCTTCTTCTTCTTCTTCTTCTTCTTCTTCTTCTTCTTCTTCTTCTTCTTCTTCCTTTTCATTCTCCTCTTCCTCTTCTTTCTTTCACTGGTCTTCCTTCTCCTCTTTCTCTCACAATCATCTTTTCCTCTCCTTCTCCTCCTCCTTCTTCCTCCTCTTCTCCTTCATCTTCCTCCTCCTCCTCCTCTTCTTTCTTTCATTGGTCTTCCTTCTCCTCTTTCTCTCTCACAGCCATCTTTTTCTACTTCCCTCCTTTTTTTTTTTAGACAAAGTTTTGCTATGTACCCATACTGACCTAGAAGTCATGATCCTCTCTATTCAGCCTTTCAAGTGTGGCTCCATGCCCTGCCCTTCCATAACATCTCTACTTCCTGCTGGACATATAACATGTATTACTCTATTGTCTATCCCCTATTGGTGTGTAAACTTACACAAGCAGGGGTTTCCCATGTTTTTTTCCTGATTTTTGTTGCTGAATTGATGTTTTCTGCAGACACAACAAATGACAAATGCAGGGAACAAGGAAGGACACCTTGGAGATACCCCAAGATGATGTCTAAAATCACATACGGTTTCTTTGGGAAGTATAAAACAAATGGATGTTTGGAGTGTTGGGTTTTGCCAAGGTCTGATCAATATAGAGGTCTATGAATTTCACATTATCTTGTTTCCAGAAGATGGCCACAATCCACACAGCCACTGCCTCCTGCAGGCTGAGACGAGGGAGAACCCTAGAAGCAGATGGTGCTGGCTCCTGGCTTTGATGTTAGGAAAGTGGCAGGGTCACTATTTCGTCTCCAAGTGCATTACAAAGCCAGGATAATCATGTTTTGTTTGGAGGAAGCTGTGCCACTATTCATGGATACCATTCTCTGGCTTTGATGTTAGGAAAGTGGCAGGGTCACTATTTCGTCTCCAAGTGCATTACAAAGCCAGGATAATCATGTTTTGTTTGGAGGAAGCTGTGCCACTATTCATGGATACCATTCTCTGGGGTCATGAGTGAGCTCTCTCCTCTCTCCCACTCAAGAAGCCAGAGCATTCACCACCTTTTCACTTCACCTTCCAGAGCTGAGTTCTGCTATGGCAGGGCCTGGGGCTACTGGTAGGTACACAGACCAAAGCTGATTCCCTGGTTGAGGATAAAGTACCTCCTGCCTCCTGTCTTATAAAACTGAAAGGTATTGTGCATGGGGCGGGGCACTGCCAGGGTTCCTGCCAGGTGAGCCTGCCACTTGAACACTTGGCTTATCCTCAAGGTGTGTTTGGTGCCTCAGAACAAAATTACTGCCTTTTGGGGAAGCCCAACCCACAAGCTTTTGGGATTAATGATCTCTTCTTCCCTTGAGCCCTGCAGCTTGGTCAAATGCACACAAAGGGATTAATTCTCCCCAGGCCTCCAGTCTTCCGCACACTCTGCTGGCTCTTGGTCCCTGTGTGATTCATTCACTCTGTGTCACCAAGCTCCTCACCATGAGCAGACAGGACTACAAGACACCTGGTGGTGGGAACCAGGGCTTCTTTAGCGGGTCAACTGTAGAGTTCAGCACCATCAGGAAGAACTATATAGCCCATTCTGGGGCAGCCAGTGGAAGGGCTTATGGGATCTGGAGTGGAGCATGAGTCGTTGGCAATAGAATCCTCTACAGCCTGGGTAGGAGCAGGCCCATCTCCATCAGTGTGGCAGCTGGTAGCTTTGGTGGAGTTCCAGGAAGCTATGGCACTGATTCTGGGGATGGCTTTCATGGTGGCAGAGGAATGAGAGGTGGTATTGGAAGAACTGGTGGCTTTGGATTGGTTGGTGTCTTCAATAAGTCTAGAGTCTTTGGCCCTGGGGTAATCTGGTGTCTTTAATAGGCTTAGAGTCTTTGGACTTGGGGAAATCCAGGAAGTAAGCATTAACCAGAGCCTCCTACACCCCCTCAGTGTGGAGGCTGACCCCAAGACTGTGAAAATGAAGGTCAAAAAGTGTGAACAGCTGGAGGCCCTCAATATGAAGCTCGTCTGTTCCCTTGATGAGGTAATAACATGCTGACTTCCGTTCCTGCACAGGAGACTAACTTTGACATTTAGATACTGTTTAAATGTTTCTACATGGACCAGACCAGAGGGTGAGGACCTAGGTGGGGCAATGAGTTCTAGGAAGATCTTCTGGGCTGATGTTCTTGCTGCTTTAGGTAGGATGTGCATATGTGTGGAATGACCCACACACCACCACATGTTGCTTGTCTGAACCTCTGCTCAAGTCTCCCACCAGGAGTCTTCTATAGGTCTGGGCTTGCAGAAGTAGAATCCAAGGCTTGGCAGTGAACACTGGCCAGGAAACAGTGACCTAGAGCCAGAGCACTGGAATAGAAGCTACTCTGGGGCTCTCATGATGTCTTTCCCTCTCTATACTGTCATGCTGGCAAAGCAGGCTGATGTCCAAGAGGATTTAGAGAGTTCTAAGTTGACCCCTAGTCTCAGGGAGGTTGTGGGAAGTGGCTGCCCTTTGCACCTCTACTTAACCTAGTATAGAAAAGAAGGGCCCTTTGTGGCTCGCTCTAGCCTGGGATAGCTTACTTGGGGCAGTTTCTCTTCTAGACTCAAGAGAATGCTGTGCTGATGTGCACGTCAACTACGGGCAATTTTCAATGTCTCTGGAGGGCTGCCGTGTCTGTGGATTCTGTGATGGAAGCATTGCTGCTGAGTGCTCTTGCAGAATGCACTGTGTTTTGGGGAGTTGGGATCCTGTTAAAGTCCCTAGGACACCAAGATGTCCCCTTACAGATCTGTGTCTTGTGTGGGGAAGACTCTTCTTCGTCTATGACTTTTAAAATTGTGTACTCTGGCTGGTGAACTTCCTGACCACATTTTGTGCAGATACAGGAAGAGCCCCGCTTCACACCTGCCTTTCTGCAGGTAGACCATGAGCGAGATGTTCAGAACTACCTGCACTGCCTAATGAAGGCCCTCCATGGCTCTGAAACATTGCCTAATGTTGCTGCCCTGTTGTCCTGTAGGTGGTCTTCCTGGAAGAACAGAACAAGGCCCTGGAGACCGCATGGGAGCTGCTCCAGCAGCAGGGCCCTGAATTCTATCACTAGCACCGACAGCCGTGACTCTCTTTTTGAGAGTGTCATCAACTCTCAGCTTGACTTGGATAACATTGTTTTGGAGAGGTGCTAACAGGATTCTGATGTGAGGAATGTGCAGGGCACAGGGCGAGTGACAAGCGGGAGTGGGAAGATGGTGTAGGCTACCCCTCCCAGAGTCTTTCCTGACCACAGTGCAATGGCGTTCCCTATCCTGTCTCCCCTCCCTTACCTTCATGGGGACAGTTGGATTCATCAGGTTCCTGTCCCTTTCCTTCTCCAAGCTTAGATGCTGTCTAGACATAGAGTTTGTTGCAAGATATTAGAGCTGAGGCACTTCCTCACGAGCCAGGTCGAGGAAGACCCTGGGTCTAGGATATGAAAGACTCTAAGGCAACTCTTGGGATGGTAACGTGCAGATCTGAGGGTTATATCTGGGACTGGGGATGGTGGTGGGGCGTTTCCTGGAATGTGGAACTTCAGTGCTAAAATGGGTACAGTTTTTCTGGGCAGACCTGTGTGACTGGGTCCCCTTACTACTACAGAAGCAGTAAAGAAGAGGCACTCACTTGAAAGGTCAGGCTGGGTGGGTGTCTTAGTTAGGGTTTACTGCTGTGAACAGACACCATGATCAAGGCAACTCTTAAAAGGACAACATTCAACTGGGGCTGGCTTACAGGTTCAGAGGTTTAGTCCATTGTCATGACAGCATCTAGTCAGGCATGGCACTCTGGAGGAGCTGAGAGTTTTACATCTTCATCTAAAGGCTGCTAGCAGAATACTCACTTTCAGGCAGCTAGGATGAGGGTCTTAAAGCCCACACTCACAGTGACACCCCTACTCCAACAAGGCCTCAAACATACTCCAACAGGGCCATACCTTCCTGGGCCGAGCATATACAAACCATCACAGTGGGGGACAGAGAACAGTGGTGTTTTCAACTACCTCAAAACTAAGCCAGGGAAAATAGAGTTGATGGCGGTGTGTGGTGATGCACACTTTCAAACCCAGCACTTGGGGGCCAGAGACAGTTCAAGGTCAGCCTGTGATACAACTGGGAGATCCTGTCTCAACAACCAACCAACCAACCAAAAAAAAAAAAAACCCTGAACAAACAAACATACAAAAAGCAGAATTGTTGACATTGAAGGAACCATTTTGTGAGTCGCATCAACTTTCTGTATGGAGTGAACAGCTTAGGTCACTAGAATGGCTCATAGTTTCCTCAAGTGCACAGCTATCATGGTGACTGCTGATCTCCCTAGACCTGCTGGCTCTTTAATTATAGTTCAGTGAGGTAGATTCCAGTGTGTGATTGCTGTTTTATCTTCCCCACAGCTTTGGTCAACAGCAGCAGCAGCAGCAGCAGCAGCAGCTTGGCCTTGGTGAGAGATTATGGAAGTAGCTTTGGTGTTGGACGTGACACAGGAAGTGATGTTCGCCTGACAAGCAGCAGTGACAGTAGATTTGGCAGTGGGTTTGGTGGTGGTGATTTTAGTGGTGTCAGCAACTTTGCCCATGGCTCTGAGGGTGGACATGGAGTGTGTGGTGAATGTGTCAGCTCAGGCAGCAGTGGAGATGGTAGTCACAATCCTTCCCAGCCCTCCAGAGACTGCTCCAAATAAAGAGCCTCCAGTATCCCAGCCACCCCAAAGTACCCCTCTTCACCTACTCTCCCCTAAATCAGCATCACCCCCCAGTAGCCTATGCTCTTCCCAAGAGAGAACTTCCTTAGGGCTGGAAGACTGGCAGCCCTAGCTCTTCCAGTGGATCCCTGGTGGAGCCCCATGTAAGGATTACAAGCGTCTCTCTCCCTGGTGCCAGTCTGTGTCTGTGATTGCTCTGGTGTGACATCTCAGCTGCCATGTTTCCCTTACCATAGTCCCTCTCTATGTGAAGTGTCCTCTCTCTCGATGGGAGTGATGGATATTTATACACAGTTCCTGGCCCATCTGTTCTGTTGTCAATAAAGGACATTGTGCCTTAACACTAACTAGCTCTGCAAGCATTCTCCGCACCCTTCTGAAGTGGAAATTTCTGGATAGTTGGAGACTCAGTTGTGTTTCACTGTGATGTTTTTTTCTGGAAACAGTCTTATGAGAGGTTGTTTTGATGAAGCAGACACATGGGGGGGGGATGTTTTGCTAAGAACAGTCACGTGGTTTTCCTGGAGGCAGCCTGGAAAAGGGGCGTGTGATGCTTTGTTATCAGAAAGAGCAGATGCTTGAGAGAACATGTGATGTTTGGAAAGGATATAGACATAGCCCAACGGACAGCGGCTGACGCTGGGTGGTACTGGTATACCTTGCCATTCTTTGCTGGTTATCTTTGGGTTTTGCTGACTCTGGTCTTCTTTGCTGATGATGCTGGGTGGTATTGGTACACCTTGCCATTCTTTCCTGGTCATCCTTTGTCGTGACTTCATAGAGAGCAAAAAACTTCTGGTGGTGTTCTGGCAGCTTCTTGCCACGTGCGCAGACTCAGGCTGATCGGCAGAGCCTTGTGGTTTCTTCTGGATTGACCTGTTGTTGCTGATTCGTGAATGGTGTTTGCGAGTGGATCGAGCTGCCACTACTGATTCGTGTGGACTGAACTGCTGATATCCTGACAACACAGACTGGAATTACTCCAAAGAACTATTTCTAAACAGGTCCACATTCTCCTTTGCCCTATTAACCTTTCCTTTCCACTACCACTGGTGGGCGATGGGGTAGAAGGGCTGTTAAAACATTTAAGAACCCTTATTAAAAGTAGGTTTTGAAAAATCTAAGCTGACTCCCTTCTCCCCAGGGACCTATCTGGTCCCCTCTTTGGGCTTTCCACTTTTGCCTCTTCCACTGGGCTCTGTGGTATTGAGCAACTACAGGACTCTAGCTCTGAACCAAGGCATTGACTTACCATGCAACGAAATGCCCCAGAGCTCAGTAATTTACTCTTGGAGCCCTGTGACGGAGAGGTTGTGTGCCCTCAGTTGCTTCTCAGAGGAAAGTTGGGTCATATAGACATCCCTTTTCCACTGCTGATTTCATTTGTGGGGACTAGGAAGTTCTTGGAGAAAGTATTTCTTCACAGGATGCTGGTCTCCCTTGCAGCTGACATCCTGAAAGTTTGTCCCCCATAAAGTTGCTTGGGATGGACAGAAAACAGCTTAGCCACAAGCTCCACCATGAGCACAGGCACTGGCACACTCTGTGATAAAGAGTTCCACACCTGGGGAAGGTTCTCTCTTGGGAGAACATGTTGGAAGTCCAGTAGAGTCCTGTGGCAAAGGAAACCTGCTAGCACTCCTCAGCCCCAATGCCTGCTCCACAGTCCCTTCCTGGGACAGTGCTCAGGACACCCCACAGAGTACCTTTCTGAGCGTGGACTGCGTGTAATCAGGGATCGGGGAGAACATAGCTGTGAAGGTTCTGCCATCCAGACCTCTGCCCTGTACCAAGATGGCCTGGTCAAGTTTCACTTGGTCACTGAAGTGCTGTCTGGAAGGTCACGTGCACATCGGGAGGGACTTAGGAGCAAGGATTCCAAAGCCTTCACTCTTCTCTTTTAAACTGACAGGTGGACCAGGCTCTCTTGGTATCCTGAGTCCAGGCTCCTACTTCTATCAGATTGACTGGGTGAGAGAGCTCTATCCCTGAGATTTCACTGGCTCCATCTGTCATGACCTGCTGCCTGGGCACTCAGAGCACAGAGACCACAGACAGAAATACTTAGTTAAGCTGGGCCAGGGGACTGATGCTTCCTCCTTAAGAAATAGAGGGTATCTCAGGGATGAAAAAATGCCAATTAAACAAAGAAACCTGGAGGGATCCAGCTTCCGACTCTATTTCATTCACCTTCTAGAAAGATGGGTGTTCTTGGGTTTCTGAGTTGGGAATGCTATTTCTCTGGATGATGTCCCTCTGTGGAAAGGGCAGGAGACAAGTGAGATGCCCCAGTGTCTGACCTAGTAAAGTGTTGGCACTGTAGGCACATGCCAGGTTGGTGATGATGGCAGCTTCATGGTACACAGGGTTATTACCTGTAAATCCCTTGCTTCCTACGGTTGGTACTCACACGCTTACTCTGGCGCTGGGAGGAATTCTTGAGTTGTGCTGGTGAGCAATGGTCAGATATAGCCTTCTCTAATTTTGCTAGGTTAATAACAAAACTGTAGACAGCTACTTGAGCGAGATGATTTTAGGTTGTGATAAGGATTCGGAGAAAAGGAATTAGGAGCCCAGCGGAAGAAATGACAGGGCTGATAATGGATTGAGTGGGTCCGAGAGCAGTGAGCTTTCGGGTGATGATATTTGCCCAGGCAAGGGTGGGTGGGTAGGGTTGGTATGGGGGCGAGTTCCTGGATAGACAGGCTAGAGCTATTCATGAGATAGTTAGAGGAAGTGTCTGGGTGGTAGTTGGAAATATGTGTCTTGAGAGGGCCACCAGATTGGAGAGACTCTTGTGGGCGTCATTGATATTTGGAAGACAAGGGTAGTTTTGGTAGCCACAGGGACTGATGGGTTCATTCAGAGAAGACAGAAAAAAGGGGCTCAGGTGAGATTTACAGAGCCTGACGTGTAGAGTCACAGCGAGGAGGGCTGCCAACCAGGTTACAGAGAGGCTCAGGTTTTCTGGAATGCTGCACGAGATGTTAAGGGGCTTCTAAAATGTCTCCAAGAAAAATTCAGAATCAGCTTAGCCTTCCTTGGGATAGTGTCCAGGGCAAGCCTCCTACCCAGAGAGTGGCCTCTGCCATTGCTGGTCCTTTCTGGACTCTAGGCTATGATCCCTGCATTTGCTCCTCTTGATGGTGTTTATAAGAAGCCCCGTTGTATAGGTAGCCTCTAGGAGTGGTGTAGGAAGCCCAGAAGTGTGACAAATAGGACAATTTCTTAGAGGTGTCATTGTCTCAGGGGAATGGCCATGACAGGTGACATGAGACCAAGGAAGCAAATGCCACGATAGCCCATGCATTATCAGCGCCACCCTGCCTACTCTAACCCAGGCTGAAGGTAGTCACAGGGACCTGCCGAACTTTAGCCTTCATTCCTTCTTCTCCTTTCCCTTAAAGAGTGGCCATTCTATGCTGGCTTTTCAAGGGTTCTTAGGCTGCTGGGCTTCAGCTTGATCTTTGTGTATGAGACTTGCCTGGCATTATCCCAAGGAAGGCTAAGCTGGTTCTGAGTTGTTTTCTTGGAGCCACTTTAGAAGCCCCTCGACATCTCGTGTAGAAGCACGCCAGAAAGCCTGGACCTCTCTGTAACCCGGTTGACGGTCCTCTTCATCTTTCTTACCAGAATTTTCATTCTTCAAATAGGTGGGGCCAAGGCTTGCTTGTGTGCAGTGACTGGATGACTGGACTCTCACCAGGAGCAAGACAAGAGCAATCAATTTCTACCCGTGATTCTCTCTGTCTGATAGCTCCCCCTTCACCTCACTCTGGGCGAGGGTGTACCAACAAGCTCTTTTGTTCTAGGAACTGGTGATTTACTGTTTCACTCCTCCCTTGACACTGGGGTGTTTGTAGATTCCCTTCTCTCTCTTGCTGGGATGCAGGCCTTGGGCCAGAGCAAACATCAACAGTGCCGATAACACACACACACACACACACACACACACACACACACACACACCCAACAGATCAGAGAGCAGCTATATCTTCTGTAGACTGCCTCAACCTCCCGGTGCTCATGAGGGTGTGCATGTCAAGTTTGGGGGTAATTTGGAGTAGATCTCTGCATCCCTGTTTGGCTGAAGCTGGGTAGGATTTCTGTCAGCCAGTCATCAGAAATCTTACCTGGTGGGTCTTAGGCCATTCCTCTCTGCCTCCTTAGCCCAATGTTTTTCTCTCTCTGCTGACAAAGGCCACGTATGGGGACACCTTGTGGTAACAATGTGATGGCAGAGAAGACTCAGTTCTGGAAACACATTTTCATGTATTTTTGTGTGGTTTTTGTCTATACTCCTTATAAGCCCTTTTAACATATACCCTGGCTAAGGGCAAGCTAATCACCTGAACTGGTTGTGTCTCCTAGAAGCTGTGGTTGAGCATCTGTTACGCTTGGAAGTCTGTCCCAGCTGAACTGTTACAGCTCCATCAGTGAGGCAGGAAACATGGCTCTGCATGTCACTAATGCTGTGGTTTGCAAGGAATGTGAGTCCCCTCCCCCAGCAAAGGGTGATGTCTAGAGGTGTTTCATTTGCTATAAGTGATATGTAAAAGGCTTAGTGCCCCTGTAGAGATAATGTGAGAGGGCAGCAGCCTCACTGCTGGGGAGCCTGCTCTGCACAGGTAAGAACTCACCTCAGCATCCCCGCCCCCCAGGTGGAGGGACAATGCTACAGTTGAGCTGAACAGAGACCTTTCTGCGTTTGAAAGAACTTTTTGCTTTTGTTTATTTGTGTATGCATGTATTTATCTTGACTGAATCTCACTTATATGGCCCTTACTGGCCCAAAACTTACTATGTAACTCAGGTTGTCCTTAACATCACTACAGAGCCCAGGGACCCCCAAATTTGCAGGCAATTTTCCTGCCTATGACTCCTGATTTCTGGGATTATAGGTGTGAACCACCACGTCCAGCTCATGAGAACTGTTGTAAAATGGAAATCCTCATTAAAAATTTTATTATTGATTGATTGATTGATTGATTGTGTGTACGTACCTGCATGACTTTATGTGTAGTACATGTATGCAGGCCAGAAGAAGGTATTGGATCCCTTGGAAATGGATTTATAGGTGGTTGTGAGCTACCTGACTTGGGTGTTGGGAACTAATTGTGTGTGTGTGTGTGTGTGTGTGTGTGTGTGCATGCCATGGAGGCCAGAGGAACTGGGTTGTCTGGAATTGGAGTTACAGATGGTTGATGTGGGTGCTGGAAACTAAATCTGGCACTCTTAACCCTGGAGCCAACTCTTCAGTCTCCTTATATAGGGACATTATCTGATGTTCCTCACAGGCTGGTACATACAGTGTGGGACCTCACCAGACAGATGAGATGGAAAGGGGGGATCATCAAGGCAGCTGTTGTCCTGACATTTAACAAAAAACAGTGGATGCAGCGACTGATCTTTGTAGGTGTGGTAATTACAGTGCTTAGGGAGCCTGATGGGTAGTGGCAGACTTGGGCCTTAAATCCTGTCCTTCTAACCACTGTGCTATGCTGCTAAACAGGCTGGCTGAATCCTTATGGGGTCACCTGGTATGTTCTGTAACTCTGGAATGTGGGGCTAACATGAACTGAGGAGCCATAAATCAAACCTGAGGTTCATCTGTCCAAGGAGAGGGGGGTACCTTCACAGGAAAGATTAATGCATGTACGCGCACGTGTATACGTGTGTGTGTGTGTGTGTGTGTGTGTGTGTGTGTGTGTGTGTACCTTGACGATGATGGATGGCTTTCTGTGTTACCACAGAGGCATCCACGAGGTTTAAAACCATTTTCATGAACACAGGTTGATGCTTCGAGACAAATCCAGCTGTCACGTTCCATGAGTGCATTCTTTAGATGTCAAAGTGGATTTTTTTTCACAAAAATAATATATTTGGACTTGCTGAAGTTTGTATAGACAAAAAAGGCTCCGTGAATTTACCTCTGGCCTTGCAAGTGGATAACTTGATTAAACTCTTGGGTTAGGGAGCTAGTTGGTTCAAGCAACTTAATTAACCTCATGTCTTTTTCTGTAAGATGAGATTGAAATTCTGGCCTCGCACAGTTTTATGATAAATAGAAATTATTCTTGTAAATAACCTAAGGCGATACTTTGTACACAGCAGAAACTCAATCCATGCTAGCCATTTTCTTATATTACTTAAAAATTTTTTAATTTCTATTTTGTGTATGAGTGTTCCCTCCTGCATATATGTATATGCACCATGGGTGTCTAGAGCTCTTGGAGACCAGATGAGGGCATTGGATCCCCTGAACTGGAGTCAGAGATGATTGTAGTCACCACGTGGGGGCTGGGAGCTGAACTTGGGTCCTCTGCAAAGGCAACAAGTACTCTTCACTGCGGAGCCGTGTCTTCAGCCACTATTTATGTAGTCTTTGCACAGAATAACGGTTTGATAGGAATAAAGATTTGATTGTTTTTCCTTTTGGGTCAGTGTCAAGTAGCCTAGACTGGTCTGGAAATCACCACGTATCTGAGGCAACCAGAACTCTGAATCTCCCAGCACTGGGGTCACACGTGTGTGTCATCTGTCATAACTGGTTTTAGGTAGCACTGGGATTCAACTCAGGCAAGCTTCTACATACAAGTTATACCTCCAACTCCATCTCCAGGGGTGAAGATTTGAAAAGGAAAATTACTTTTTACTAAAACATCATCATCTTTTTTTTTTTTTTTTTAATTTCTGGGAAGTGTATAGTGCTCAATGAATCTCCATCGGTCAATGGATTACTCCAGAGACCGGTGATGGGAAGCCGGGTTGGCTGGATGTGGAATTATGTCCCTCCCAATAGAAACATTATGGTTCCTTGCAACTTATTGTGAAAATTATCATGGAGTTAAAATTCTGTCTGTCTGTCTGTGTGTCTCTCCTTGAGACAGGTATCTAGGTATTCAGTGTAGCCCCAGGTTTTCCCAGAGCATGTTGTAGCCCAGGCTGACTTTGAACCCCTGATTTTCCTGTCTCAGTCTTCCCAGTGCCAGGCCCATTCCACCATGTCCAGTTCACAGATTTCAATGTTTCCTTGGCCTGAAGCTGGGCTGCTCTCAGAACTCTTCCTTTTTGGCCCCCAAACTGACAGTTTCTAGGAGGGCTTCTTACTGAGATCATGGTCACGTAGGCCTGCCATGTTTTGAGCACCTGCCCTGTGTAAAGGTTTTCTGCTTTTGCCTTTGAGAGTTCCCCTGTAATCTATGAGATTGCTGTGCCAACTCCGACTTGGTAGATGGAAAATTGAGGTACAGGGGGCAGAGTAACTTGCCATACACCACACAGAGACTAGAAAGGCTGAAACTGTAACCCAGACCTCTCTACTCATAAGACATCTACATTTCTTACTCCTTTGAGGAGAGAAGAGATGGAGGAGAAGCAGCCAGCTGAGTTCTAGGAAAGCCAGCCTGCTGTGGCTTTTGGAAAGACCCAACACCTTGTGTAGCTGGAGAGATGAACAAGGACAGGAGCTGGTTCTCAGAGATCACATCCATTTTCCATGTCCCAGTGTCTTTCTGCCTGCTTTGTACAGCCAACCTTTGGTGGCTGTGAGCTTCCTTCCTGTTCTCTCCTGGGACATGGTGTCACTGTCTTTACCCCCTTGCCTGGCGCAGGTCTGCCAAACTTAACCATCTCGGATGGGTGACAGACTGGTGTTTCCCTAGTACACGGAATACCATGCTAAGGTGGACTGAGGAGCTCTGATTAAATAAAGGGCAAAGGTTTGGTTCCCGATGAAGCTCTGAGGGTGGCTTAATAGGTGAATGGGTTGGTTCATGGGCATTATTATAATTCCAAGGAGCTACCGAATTTTCATTCCTCAAATTTGCTTGACCGTAGAACCTCTTAACAAAGTCCATCTTAGGGATTCAGGTCTGTCCTAGATAAGCCCTGGGAGCAATCCAAGAATCAGGCAAAGATTCTGGGTGAGTTCAAGTATGAAGCCCTCATTAATAGAAATTATAAGTGCTACCACCTGAGGCTTAGTAAGGAGAGATTTATTGTGGTTGGACCTGTGTTGCTTCTTAAACCTCTAGCCACAAAGCTCAGGTGAGCTCGCTTCGCTTAGTGTCAGCACATGTTTTTACTAGTGGTTGGTTAAATAATTTCAGAATTGATACATTTTTATTTCAACAAAGTATCAAGGAGGGAAAAATGTTAATTTTAATTCAGAGGTATTATTCTCAGAGAAACAGTTCCACTCCTCCCTCCCCTTCCTGACCCCCACCCTTTTTCATCTCCTCCTCTTCTGAAATGGAACCATGGCTCTGACATGTAAAGATAACCCTGTTCCCCCCCCCCCCGAGAACCTCCCTTTCAGCAGGCGCTGGGTGGAGAGGCCTGCCTTCTCATCTTGACCTAGAGCTAATAACTACCTTCTTACTCTTCCGCCCTCAATTATCCTGACACCTCTTAAGCCTCTGCACGGCAGGGGAATACCAGAGAACAATTTGGTTAAAAACAATAACTACATGGGAATAATCTGCCCCTGTTTTATGGGTGGAGAGTAAGACTCCAGCGTGCTCAGCTCCATCATAATCTTCTTACAGAAGATTTTGGCATGTGAGGGATTAGAACTCAGGCTGCCGGCAATAGTGCAGGTATCCAGACACACCCCCACCAGATCCCACAAATAAGGAAACCAGTGTCAAGCATGTCGGTCAGGATAGTCTTGGCAATTTCACTGAGCTATTGGATAAACAATCCTAGCTTGTCAGGCAAGGCGATGATGCACTGGCAGGCCTGAGAAGCACGTATCGGGAGATCCCAGTTCATCACAGGCTCCTGTGATCTGCCCTTTGTCTTCCTCCATCACTCCTTTGGCATGCATCCTGGTGGCTGCAATGGTCACACTTAATGGGGCCGACACATGTTCCTTCTGTGCTGGGTTCCCGGAAGGGGGAGGGCATTGGATGTTCTACTATCAGTATGAAGAAAAACCTTAGGCAGGAGGATGGCAACTTCAAAGGCTACCTAGGCTACAGAGTGAGTTCACAGATGTAGAGAGAATGGATGCATCCCGTCAATTAAAAAGCCTATGACCTATGGCTTAGGCAGGAAGGAGAATGTGGGACACTGGGAGGCAGAAAGGATTCTGGGATAGAGCCAGGTGCAGTGCAGGAAGATTCACCGGGAAAATATGAGGAGATGGAGGCATGGCACTGAGCACAGGTAACCAGCTACATGGCAGAATGTAGGTTAAAATAAATGGGTTACCATAAGTTATGATTCTAGTCAGAGAAGAGCCTAGATACATGGTCAGGGTATTTATAAATGTATTTTGAATTTGTGTTCGAGAGCACCCCTCATCCCATGATGTTTGGATATTACTATTGGTCTGGCTCTCAGGGCTTCAGGTGTGTGTCAATGATCACTATCTGGACCCCTTCCTGTGTCTCCCAATCCTCCATCTTCCTTGCTGATCAGAATCTCCCTCTCTCCCTCTCTCCTTCCTCTAGTTGGCAGACATCCGGCCCTAGTTATCCTCTATTCTGCCAAGCCATTGGGTGACCAGCATTTATTGACAATGCAGAGAATAAATAGTAAGAATTGTTTATACAAACCTGAGATAGGAGATTCTTGGCTTAAGCATTACAATGCCATGTCCAGATTGAAACAAGATATGGGGGCCAAGAAGTCGGCAGCGGAGTAACACGAGGGTAGATTTTAGACAGTGTACAAATACATCATGCCTACACACAGTCACCTTGGGTAATCTGATGAGACACTGTCTTAAGATTCTCACTGACCCCTCAGTGGTTCAGTCGTCTGACATGTATCATCAGTACCCTAGGTTCTGTTCCCAGGTCCCATCCCTAAACCTGAATATGTGTTATTGGAAATTATTCAGTATAAACTACAGAAAGAAATCTCACAATTGTGGTGTTTCTTTTATAAATAAGGAAAGAAATATCAAGTACCCTGTCCAGGGTCATTACATGGGTAGGGGTAGAAAAAAGATTTGAACTCTGCTCTTCCAAATTCCATGATATCAGACGGGCTTTCTATTTCTGTCAGACTGCTTGGGAGGCATTTTATCATGATCAAAGGAATTTTAATTTTGTTACATGCTGTGGGACTCACCACACATCAGTGAGGAAGGCAGGTGTTTGACAGATCAGAACAGACTTCCTGTGTTGAATTGTGGTCCAGGGTTACCTAGGCCAGCCACATCTGATGTAGGTCTTCTGTATTCCAGCCAGCTTTCTGGTCATTCTTGGTTTTCTTTCCTGTTCTCACCCTTTGATGAGATAACTTAGTTAGAGCACAAAGTTATCTTAACAGTCAGGGCAGAGCATAACAAATCCCTTCCATGTCCCTGGAGGATTCTAACAGCAGCTGATCCTACACTGTTTATCATGTGTCCAGCTCTACACAAAACATTTAAAGATGATGACATTTACTCATTTAAGGTTTGTGTACGTGCAGGCAGGTGGGGATGCCAGAAGATCACTTGCGGAAGCTGGTTTGCCCAGGGCTTGAACTCGGATCATCAAGCTTGGCAGCAAGCTCCTTTAGATGCTGAGCCACCGTGCTAGTCTCCACATCAAACAGTTTATGTTCAACTTGTTTAAAGCTCACAACGGCCCCGTGAAGTAGCTGCCATTATTAGCCTCATTTTATAGTAGACAGAACTGGACACTAAGTAAATTTCCTTAGATTAAGGAGCCAACGAGAAGCGAAGCTGGAACCCAACCAGGCAGATGATCACATGTGAGTTTCGGAGCACAGGAGTGAGGACTGTTGGCAGGGTCCTTGACCTCTACCCTTCTGTCTTCCAATCAGTCTTCTGCTTGTTATCAAACCATCTTGCAGGCAGTCCAGACAGCTCTTTTATGGTGAATCCAGAGTCCGACTCTCCTGCTGTGTCCTGCCTTGTAAGTCTTGTGTGGGGCTAACACCTGGAAAGCCTGGCTGTCCCACATGTGTGGTGGCTGGGTGTGAAGGTGAGCTGGCCTGTGTGTGGGGAGACAGAGGAGTTCCTGGAAGTTAGGAGAGCCATTCTTCTATGTGCCTGTTCTGCCACCAAGGCTCTTCTATCTCCCTACCCTTGGCCCAGATGGAACTAGATCTGAATTTAGATTTTAAGTTGGAGATTGTCACCCCACATGGGGGTTCAGTAGCTGAATATGAGGGTCATGAAAAATTTGGCAATAAAAGGTTTCTGAAAGCACAATGACAAAAAAAGTAGCTAAAAGCCAAACCCTAAATGAGTCTGGGCTGTTTCTTGCAGTGTCCCCTGTGCTGCATGGTGGCCTTCACTGCAGTTGAGCTTGGGCTATTTCTTGCAGTGTCCCCTGTGCTGCATGGTGGCCTTCACTGTGGCTTCACTTCTGAGCACATCATGAGTATGTTGCATCATGCATACTGTCTTGCCACACAACACCAAAGGATGCAGCCCAAAGCTCTTTGGCTCTGACTCAAGGCTCCTGTATGTCACAGTTTTCAATGTTTTGTCTTACACACAAGGTTTTCTGCATTTATAGAAACATAACTGTTGCATTATGGAAAACAAATACTTTAAATATTTCCTTACCTCCATTGAGTTTATTGTTAGGTTGTGTAATGTCAAAATGTTTGATTTTGAGAACTCATGTTTGAGTTGCTGAAATGAGCTTCATTAAGTATGTTCACTGACTTTTGGTTTGAGATGAGGGTAGAATTGCCAACAGTTTCTGAAATGGTTCTAAATTTATGCCTGCCATTTTGTATTCAGTATTTATGTGAAGAGGTGGTCTCAGCATTGATGATTATAAAAATCAAAATGCCACTTAATTCAAAAAATGTTGAAGATGCTCTCTCTGTATCCTGCCATGTCAAATGTTTAGCCAAGATCTCTCCCCCTCTCTCTCTCTCTCTCTCCATATATATATATATATATATATATATATATATATATATATATAATGTCCATCTCATTAGTATGCAAATTTTCTTCTCTCTTTAACACATGGTAAAATTATACATACACTAAACAATCGTTTTAAAACTAAATTTCTTCAAGATTTATCAGTAAAGGGTTGATTTGTGTATCTATCTTTATACTTTGGGCCATGTAAACTGCAAGTAGAAAAGGTTCAAGACATTTAAGCCCAGATAAAGGCTTCCTAAATGAACTGGATACAAAGGATTCCTAGGGGGTGCTTGCTAAACGAACAGACACTCAAACTCTTTTGCATACTTTCATCAGAGACAGGTGTGGGAATAGGTCTAGTTATTTGTAATCCTAGACCTCAAGTTGTGAGTCAGTTGACACTTTTTTGGTGTGTTACTCTGGTGTGCTAGGATCTGGAGAGCCAGAATGGCTGCAGCCAAGCCTTTCCACAGAGAAATGCAGAGCCTAGAGGGATAATGGCATAGGAACAGAAGGGGATACTGGCTAGACCAGACAGCAGAATGGAAAGGAGAGCCCAATACTTTGTTGCAACTAAAGTGTACTGTAGCAAGTCTTTTGCTACTTTGTGTGTTCTTCTTTTGTCCACCTTTTAACACTTTTCTTCACCCTTCTCCTATGCTTTCAACCCCCAACACTAGATAGCAGAGAAAAAAAAAAGGACAGAAGGGATAGGGGATAGGGGGACAATGTTATCCTTAGAATACTGACTATTGATTAGGGGCATCATGTTCCGTGGTGCAAGTTTGATCTTTGCTCTCAGGATATCTAACTTCTTCTTGTTGTTTCTTTGTGCACAACAAGTTAACTGTGACCAACAGCAATCAACAGCAACTAGCCACCAACCTACCCACAGCAACCAACAAACTACCTCTTGGGGCCGTAGCATTTATACATCCTCAGAGAACTCTCCAGAATTTCCAACATCACCCCGTTGTAGAAACTATCTGCTGATGGCCTGCTAGAGCCTGAGGCGAATCAAAATCGCCTGTTGTGGACAATATGAAGCAGCCCCATATTCCATACCTGGGATTAAGATGAAAACACATTCTTATAATATTTCTGTGTTTCTTAAGGAAACCAAACTGCCAAAATTGTCACTACAGTGTACCCATAATTCTTATCTCAGGAGGAGTGAAGTCCTTGAACTGACTCTACTACCCAGAGGAACTCTGTATTCTGTCCTGTCATGCTTCTGGATCTAGGAACCACCTGCCATTAGGATGGTGAGGGCAGATCTACTCTGAGACATTCCATTTCCCCAGCCTCACATTTCTTGGCTTTGAATCATGATCTTCTATTCCTCAGGAACTAGACACTTTGGCTTTATTTAGTTTCTCACAGCTAACACATCTCACTTTAAACTCTGGGTCTGCTTAGATGGGAGCCTTTGACTACAGAGGTAGCAGACTGGATCCCATGTCAATGCATTCGTTTTTCATGGTCAGTTCCTCTCTAAGTGCTCTCTGAAACACAGGGCACAGGCATTATGCCACGAGAAGGCAGTGTCTGGCAATGAGAGAAACAGCTTGGGCACTATGGGAGGTGCCACAGGACCTGGCTCATAACAAATTGTTCAATGAATTTAGGCCTGGGATTCAGTTCCCTGGAAGAGGTTGACCAGTTCTAATGGCCCTTGTCATGGAGATCAAGGGCCCCTTAATCCCTTAGGGTCTAGAGCCAGCTCATCTTGCTGTAATGGGTTCTGCTTAACTCTCAAAAATTCTTGAGGAAATCACATGTTGGGAGGGAGGAGAGAGCTCAGCCTTTTGTCAACTGAGGCAAGTTTGGGTGATTAAGCTAAGAAAGCAAAGCCATTTTGGCCCAGAGGATTATCTTTGAGGTGTGCTGAGAACCAAGAAGTAACTTGTTGCCTGTGAGGCAAACCAAACCCGAGATGACTCTCAGGTAATTGCCTACCTCTCCTTCTGCCAAGTCAAGCAGCCTGGGATATAAAGGCCAGCTTCCCCTGCAATCCCCATCCTCTCCTCAGCCCTTTGCTCTGCTAAGTTATTGCTAGCTCACTGCCACACTCCTCACCATGAGCAGACAAGCCTGCAAGAAATCCTTCAGTTGTGGGAGCCAGGGCTTCTCTGGCCACTCAGCTGTGGTATCTGGCAGCAGCAGGAGCAGCTGTGTGGCTCGCTCTGGGGCAGCCAGTGGAGGGGCTTCTGGGTTCCGGAGTGGAGCAGGTAGCCTTGGCAGTCACAGCCTCTACAGCCTGGGTGGCAGCAAGAGTATTTCTATCAGCGTGGCGGCTGGTGGCTCCCGGGCTGGTAGCTTCAGTGGGGGGCGTAGCAGCTGTGGCAGTGGCTTTGGAAGTGGCTATGGAGGTAGCTTTGGTGGTAGTAGAGGAATGGGAGCTGGCTTTGGGGGGACTTCTGGATTTGGGGGAGCTGGTGGCTTTGGTAGGCCTGGTAGCTTTGGCCCTGGTAGCTGCCCTGGGGGAATCCAGGAAGTGACTATCAACCAGAGCCTCCTGCAGCCCCTCAATGTAGAGATTGACCCCCAGATTGGGCAAGTGAAGGCCCAGGAGCGTGAACAGATCAAGACCCTCAACAACAAGTTTGCTTCCTTCATCGACAAGGTAAGGGCAAGGCCTAGAGGCATTGTGGGTATTTGGACTCCTAGGGCTTGGTTTATGAAGTTGCCAGGGGGATGTCTGGTCCTGTGATATTCTGTTTCCAGGATACTGAGAACACCTTTCTTGTTCTTTCTCCCCTGTTATTCTAGCTGTGGAAGGAGAGAAGGGTTCTGGTCTTAATTTCCCTGTAGTGCTCAGATGAGGGGCTTAAGTCTGCTTTAGTTCTGAAGAATTTAGCCGCAAACCCAGAAACAGCTTACTTTCTCTTTGACAAATACTACTCAACACTTTCAGCTAGCAGCTAAGTAACCTTGCGCACATCTTGGGATGGCTTCTCTGTATCTTCAACTGCATCTTACCTAGCCAGAGATATTATGCTCCTGCCAGTGGTAAGTCAAACTGTGCATGATGGGGCAGAGTAAGGCATTCTGGGTCCAACGCAGAGAGAGATGAGCCCAGGATTTGGAGTGAACCTTGGTCAGTTGGATTATGAATCTCTTAGGATTCACTGGCTATTTTTACTACCTTCATGGAGGTGAAAGAAGCTTGTATGTAAAGACCAGTTAGAAGTCATTTTAGTCACACTGACCCACTCTGGCTTTATTTTGAAGGATCCTGACAGACATGGGTAGTCCTGGGTTTGGCTGTTCATTTTGCCACTCTGTATGCACCTCACCTTTGGTGACTTCATGCTGTCCAGGCGGTTGTAATGGTTAAGGGACACAGAACATATGAAAACAGAAGGTATACAAAGTACTCCACACACGCCAGCTCTCCCTTTTCTTTCTTCTTTTTTTTGTCGTTGTGAATCACTTTATTGCTCTGTTTTTTCATTTTCTTTTTCTTTCTTTCTTTCTTTCTTTCTTTTTTTTTTTTTTTCGAGACAGGGTTTCTCTGTATAGCCCTGGCAATCCTGGAACTCACTTTGTAGACCAGGCTGGCCTTGAACTCAGAAACTGCCTGCCTTTGCCTCCCGAGTGCTGGGATTAAAGGCGTGTGCCACCACGCCTGGCTCTGTTTTCTCAAATTTTATTTATTTATTTATTTATTTTTACACTCCATATTTTATCTGCTCCCCCCCCCGTCCATCCTCTGACTGTTCCACATCCCATACCTTCTCCCCACCCACTGTCTCCATGTGGATGTTCCCACTCCCACCCCACCTGACCTCAAAATTCTCTGGGGACTCCAGTCTCTTACTCTAGAAGACCCAACAAGCAGCTGAAAGAGTCAGAGGCAGATATTTGCACACAACCAATGGACAGAAGCAGCTGACCCCTGTTATTGAATTAGGGGAGCTTGAAAGAAGCTGAGAGGAAGGGCGACTCTGTAGGAGGACCAGCAGTCTCAATTAATCTGGACCCCCAAGATCTCTCAAACACTGGACCATCAAACAGGCAGCCCACACCAGCTGATATGAGGCCCCCAACACATATACAGTAGAGGAACTGCCGGGTCTGTGTTCATTCAGAGACGATGCACCTAACCCTCAGCTTTCCCTTTCCTAATCCACATCTTCTTCAAAGTCTGAAGCACAGAGGCCGCCATGGATTGAAGAACTGGGTCTGCTCCCCACTTTCTACCCTTTGCCACGAGCCAGGCGAAAAGCCTTACCTTCCGCTCTTCATGCAGGTGCGCTTCCTGGAGCAGCAGAACAAGGTCCTGGAGACCAAGTGGGAGCTGCTGCAGCAGCAGACCACACGCTCTGGCTCAGGCCCCCAGAGCCTGGAACCTTTCTTTGAATCCTACATCAGCTGCCTGCGCAAGCAGTTAGATACACTTCTGGGGGCGAAGGGGAGCCTGGAGGGAGAGCTGAAGAGCATGCAAGACCTGGTAGAAGACTTCAAAAAGAAGTAAGGGTCCTCATGAGGGTGGCTTTCCTCCTTTTGAATTTTCAAACAGGTCTTTAGTTAGCATTTTCCAATAGGTTTATTGAGTGAAGTCTGGCCAGGTAGAAGCTGGGCAAGTGGGGACTCATGCTTATGGGGCCGAAATTTACATATTTTTAAGTGTCTAGCAGGTTCCCCTCCTACATCAGCTCACATGAGCAAGAGGGTTTCCTGAGAACTCTATAGGAATCACCTAGGAAGGTTATCAAAAGGGGCACACCCCTGTGTTCCAGTTGCTGCTATTTTGAAGCAGTGGGTTTGGGTCAGGGCTGGGTCTGAATGCTTCCTGGGCCCTGGTCCAGGGCTATACTGTGCAAATTCACTCAGCATGCCTGGTCTCTTGATTCCACAGCTTCACTCTGCCTCCTCCTCCTTATGGTTCCAAGTTTGAGTTCACACCTGAGATCTGTGAGAAGTGAACAGGGACTCCTGAGGTTGGAGGGAGCTCTAGACATCCCCAGGAGTCAGGACCCACATAGAGGGATAACCTGCTCCTGGGAGTTCTTTCTTCCACCACTGTACAAAAGAGTGTCACCTGCTTGGTGACAGGCTCCAGGCAGGGCTGTGGGAATTCAAGAGCTAGACTAGAGCTTGCTTTCCAGCTTGTGTAAGTGAAACCATGGCAGTACACCTGAGCTTTTCCTGTATGTATGTATGTATGTATGTATGTATGTATGTATGTATGTGGCCCTCATCTTTTCCACCTTTGTATTTTATATATGGGTATTTTGTCTGCACTGACATCTGCATACTGGAAGAGGGCATTGGATCTTGTGAGTCTATGGTTATAGCTAGTTTTGAGCTACCTCATGGGTGCTGGGAATTGACCCCAGGACCCCAGGAAGAATAGCCAGTATGTTTAGCTGCTGAGCCATTTCTCTATTTCTGAAATCACTGTCTTAACCTGTGGCTCTGTCTGTCCAGGTATGAAGAGGAGATCAACAGGCGTACTGCTGCAGAGAATGAATTTGTAGGGCTGAAGAAGGTGAGTAAGCCTTTGGGTAGACCCAGAATCCCTTTGTCTCCCACAGAGAAAGCTGAGTACTGCTTACTTCTTTCCATACATTCTTAGGAAATGTTTGAAGGAAGAGGTTCATCTTTAAACCCTATTGTAGCTAGCAAGCTAGTTAGTAATGTGAACTAATGAATATTTATACATAGCATTAATCAAATGTTTTTTTTTTAGTCTACACCATACCCTACTTTGTTTCTGTTCTTTTTAAAAGGTAAAGTGAGAAGTTACATTTGAAAGGGCCAGGAGAGGGACAAGGGGGAGAGAGAGAGAGAGAGAGAGAGAGAGAGAGAGAGAGAGAGAGAGAGAGAGAGAGAGAGAGAGAGAGAGAGAGAGCGCTCAGAGAGAGGCTTGGGTAGGAGGGAACAGGGGCCATTCTCTGGTTTTTCTTTCTTTCAGGATGTGGATGGAGCTTTCATGAACAAAGTGGACCTGCAGGCTAAAGTGGACAGTCTGACAGATGAAATCAACTTTCTGAGGACTCTCTATGACATGGTGACTCTTTAGTTTGCTGCTAGAGACTGCCCACCAGTAACTTCACAAGCACAATGTTAGGGAACAGACAGCAAACCCACAAAACCAGCCACCGGGCTCCCACTCAGCTCTGCCCCACTCAGGGAATGTTCCCTTTGCTCTTCCCACCTGCAGCATCTGGGCCCCTCTTCTCCCTAAGCTCCACAGTCCCCGATTACAGTCACCTACTAAATGATAGCCTCTGCCCTGTGCTCCATGGAGAAACCACACTTGGGCTCATGAGCTGGTGTTTACAGGCAGATACATTGCTCATCTTTGCAGTTTGCCCTTTTCTTTTATCCCCTTTGCTGGCACACTGTAGGCTGTAGCATGACCTGAAATAAAAGCTTAATTTTCTACTGCCCCATTATTTAGCTCTGTTCTCAGGCATCTCTGCTATTGGAGAAGCTCCGGCATCATTTGGGATCATGTTCCCCGTAGGAGCTGTCCCAGATGCAGAGTCATGTCAGTGACACATCTGTGGTCCTGTCCATGGACAACAATCGCTGCCTGGACCTGGACAGCATCATCGCTGAGGTCAAGGCCCAGTATGAGGACATTGCCCAGAAGAGTAAGGCTGAGGCTGAGGCCCTGTATCAGACCAAGGTAGGCCCCTTGCATTTATCTTTAAGCTGCTTAAGCTCTGATTGCCCACACTTTACAAGGCTGTGCTAATCCTCTGTCTCTCCCTTGTCAGCTTGGGGAGTTACAGACCACAGCTGGCAGGCATGGTGACGACCTGAGGAGCACCAAGAGCGAGATCATGGATCTCAACAGGATGATCCAGAGACTTCGAGCGGAGATTGAGAATGTCAAGAAGCAGGTGTGGCTAGGCTCCTTGGAGTGAAGGCTTGGAGCCTGGGAGAGAGGAGGCAGCAGCTGAGCTCCTCTGAACAATGTTTTCTCCATTCTATGGTAGAGTCACAGCCTCTAGGAACCTCTGCTTCAGTTGTTTCTCTGCAGGCTGGGCTGCTTGGAATGTCAGTACCTAGGAGAGAGGGCTGCATACTCTGATCTGCACAGCTAATCTGACAACTGCAGGGTTGACCTTAAGCACTCAGCTGCACGGTATAGGGAGGTCCCCCCCCCCTTACATAAACCCAGTGGCTTCTTTGTATCACTGGAATGAGACATAACCCCAGTGGCTTCTTTGTATCACTGGAATGAGACATAGCCCCAGTGGCTTTTTTGTATCTTTGGAATGAGGCATAACCCCAGTGGCTTCTTTGTATCACTGGAATGAGATGGTCAGGGAAGGGAGTTTTTCTTTTAAACGGTCTTGAAAAAGAGATCAAAGGCTAATCAGACCACTGTTACTGTGCCAGCTTAGGAAAGCAGATGTGTTTCTTTTCTTGATGAGTCATGAATTGGTCTTTAATGGACTCAGGATGAATTATCCAAATTGCAACATCAGCCTGACTTGTGAACTTGAGCCTCCAGGAGATGGAAGGAGGAGTGATGGGTGAAGAGATCCCTTCCTGTGAACCATCCCGTGTTTGTGTAGTAGACCTATACTAACTTCATCTTTTACTCTCTGCCCCAGAACACCAACATGCAGACATCCATTGCAGAGGCTGAACAGCGTGGTGAGCGGGCCCTCAAGGATGCAGATACCAAACTCCAAGACTTGCAGGTTGCTCTGCAGAAGGCCAAGGAGGACATGGCCCGGCTGCTGAAGGAGTACCAGGAGCTCATGAATGTCAAGCTGGCCCTGGATGTGGAGATCGCCACCTACAGGAAGCTACTGGAGGGCGAGGAGTGCAGGTGGGGCCCTTGGAGTCAGCATTCTCCAAGTGTAATTCTAGTGTGACCTGTAATATCAAACAAAGGAATACATAATAACAGGAGAGGACAGGTTGGAGAGACAGCAGCAGAGGAAGCGATTAAGTCCACTGGTTTTCATCAGTTACCATATCTAATTATCTAATTTATCACAGGCACAATATTGAATCACAAACTTCTATTCATAAATGTGGTAGGAAGAGCACTTTGATGCTGTAACAAAAGTTATAGGTCAGGACTGTCACCTGGAACTTTCCAGTGTGAAAATAGTGCACACCAGGCTGTCTGATCCAATAACCATTAGCCTCTCTTCCCTCCTCCCCTCCCTCCCTCTAACTATCATTCCTTCTCTTTCCCACCCCCCATTGCTTTTTTGGGATGGGAGTCTCACTCTGCAGCAACTCCTGAACCTTTCACCTCAGCCCCCTGAGTGCCTGGATTCCTGGCTATGCATCAATGCCTGGCTCCTTCCAGTGTTTGAAATGGATGTAGTATAACTTGGGGACCAGAGTTTTACACATTAAATCTACTTTGCATAGCTTCATGTGGCTAGTGGCCACCATATTGGAAATTTGGTACAAACAGTTTGTCAAACCTGATTGCTAGAGCTGAGTGTGTATGGGGAAAAGGCATGATGCTTACATACCCCTGAAAAATAACACAGCATAAAGTGTCAGGTAAAGGCTTAATGATGGGACTCCACATGTGAGGGCGGTGTCAAGAGACAAGGGTCATTCTACTGACCCCTGACTCATGCACCCTCGTTCAGAGCCTTTGCCCTCAGTCAGATCACAGTGTGATCGAGGAAGGAGAGACCTATCCTGGGAGGAGAAGGATCTTTGTTGAGTCTCTGTGGGGGAACAGTAAAGATGAGTCAATTGAGAGTCATGTGATGATAAGGGAGTGGTCACCACAGCGAGCACTGTGGCTGGGGACGCATGAACATTCCATGTCTACTCAGCTATGCCTGCTCCATGAACAAGCCTAAGGCCCAGGGAGATGGTCATTGGGAGTGGAATTTCAAATACAGCACACACCGTGGGTTAGCATCTCATATTTTCTCCACAATCACTACTATTACTGCTGCCCTAAGCCCCATGTCACCCCAAGCCTCACTGGGGAAGGCTTCCTGGAAGAGGAAAGTTGAGGAAATAAAGGGAGGGCTGGGAAGAGGGGGAGGGGAAGGGCATACAAGATAGAGATCATCTCTGGCCAGAGGTGAGGGAGGCTAATCCGGCAGGAGGTGGCAGTTTGCCTGGAACAGGTCTTCAAGGTGAAGGGTGGGAAGAGGCAGACATAGAGTGTGGTAGTCAGAGGTGCGGAGAGTAATTGCAATCACCGGCCCCCTTCTCTGGGGAACATATTGATGGGAACAACCCTGGACTAACCTTTCCCTTCTCTGGGGCTTGACCCCTAGGAGGGCAGATGGGAGGAGGTGGTGCCCAAGGTTATAAGCCCTCAGTTCTTTGTCTGTTGACACACTGGAGAAATAACTCTCTCCCTCTGTCTTTCCAGGTTATCTGGGGTGTTTCAGAATGCTGTGAGCATTTGTAAGTAGCACATTCAAGAACCTTCCCCCAGGGGCTGGAGACGGCTCAGTGGGCACAGTCCCTTGTGTAAGCATGAGGGTCTGAGTTTGAATTCTCCATCACGGACTTAAAAGTTGGGTGTGGCATTATGCCTAGACCTGAGTATTGTGGTTGAGGGGCTGGATCCTGGGAACCATCCTTGCTAAAATGATAAGCTTCAGGTTTGGTGGGAGATCCCATTTCAGGGAAATAATTTGGAGACTGACATTCTTTTTACACGTGTGCGCACGGGCACATGTATCTTGCCCAGTTCACTCAAGGCATCCCTGTGATATCAGCCACTTCCCAGCTATAGCCCCGTGCTGTGCCCTTCATGTAAAATGTGATCCAGCTCTCTAAACCTTCCGATTGTGGGGTGTGCCCTAGGTTGGAGAAACAGAAATTTTTACGAACACCAGTTCCTGTTCTTGGCTAGGGCACTAAAGAGCCAAGTTCGCTTGTTAATTTCAAGCGAACACCTCAGGGTATGTCGGAAGTTATGCAGCAGAGCAGGGCAGGGCTGAGACAGTCAGCCTCCCCAAGCCTTTCTCCTGAACTTTCTGTTTCCCTGTAGCGGTGGTCAGCAATGTTACCAGCACAAGCAGCAGCGGAGGCTTCCGAGGGACCGGTGGCAGTAACTTCAGAGGGGATAGCAGTGGCAGAAGCGGTGGCAGCAGCAGCAGCAGCAGAGGCAGCAGTGGGAGCAGACTTGGCAGTGGAGGCAGCATCTCTGTGAGCCAGCAGAGAATGGGCTTTAACTCTGGTGGCAGCCAGACCTCAGTAGGCAGCAGCTACAAGTCTGGCAGAGGAGGCAGCAGCAGTGTTCAGTTCTCTCAGACCACCAGCTCCAGCCAGCAACGCTCCAAGTGATCTTCAGGGGCAAAGCATCCGCACCCTCCTGCTTTCCCGGCCTCAGCCTGTAGTGGCATCTGCTTCCAACTTCTTGGCATCAACAGGTGCACAGTTCAACCCTGCTTTAACTCAAGTTCCTTGGAGAAGGGGCCGAACTTTTTTGCCTCTATATCTTTAAGTCTTCTCTTAGGTCAGGGTGGTCCAACTACTAGTCTGGGATGATGGCGCTCCTGGAGAAGAGCCTGTGATGAATCTGAAATGTGGTCAGCAGTACCAGAGGCTAGGCCTTCCCGAGCTTTCTAGTCTAGCCTAGTCCATTCTGTCCATCTGTCACTCACAGGTGAATAGGTCAAGGTTTCCAAACTGTTGGTTCTCATGGGACTCTCCTGACAGCTGGCTCATCTATTCCCTTAAAACCTCCTGAGCTCTGGGTCTTTTGCTTATGAAAAGTCATATTCTCTTTTCTCAATAAATTTGCAGTGTGCTTCATAGACTGGTGTTTGCCTTTTATTCAAGGACTCATGGATCATAAGATTCAAGAGTAGAGTAAAATTAGGTCCTCTAGAAAACTAGAAGTAGGTATAAAGGACACTGAGTTGATATGGTTTCAACTCTGCTCATCTACTTGGGCTCTTGGGATAGGTGTACACAGAGCACTCATTTTGTTAAAGTGGGGACTCTTCCCCACCTTCAGGAAGCACATCCCACTGCCCCCCCCAGCCTCTGAGCAGGAATTCATGCTACTGGCTTGCACACAAGGGAATCTTGTTTCATCCCCACTACAGTAGACAGAGTAAATTCTGTCTGTGAATGGAACTCCTGGGGCCTCAAGCAGCCGACACACAACATCCTCTTTACCCTGAGCAGGTTCTGAGTCACAAGGTTAAACAAGGCAAAGAGCCTACTGTGGGCTGGGGGTGTAGTTAGGTGACAGAACACTTCATTCTATTCACTGAGCAGTGTGCTCACTTTGGAGTGTCCCACAGGGTCCTGCATAGGAATTGGGGAACCCACGGGAGGGTTGGTATCCAATTAAAGGAATAAATAGAGACAAATTCATAGAACAAGATCCCCTTTCCCAACCTAAAAGAAGATGGGGTATGGCCATGCTCCCAGTAGGACAGACTTGAAAACAGATTCCCTTGTAAAATGTTGTAAGGAGAGACGGTGGAGGGAGGTACTGAAAGGTTGGAAGGTGCTGGAAAATGTGAGAGAGAGAGAGAGAGAGAGAGTGTGTGTGTGTGTGTGTGTGTGTGTGTGTGTGTGTGTGTGTAGGGGAAGCCTGGATAAGACCAGAAAAGAAAAACAGTCCAGGAAGGGCAAACCCCAGACCAAACCCCAGGAGACACAGCTGAGACAACATGCCCATGGAGCCACACCACAAGGGCTTCCAGAGTGATGGGTTGTGTCTGAGGCTGAGCTAGGCACTGCGAGGGTAAGATCATTCTAAGTCTAGGGAGACCGACAATCCATCCTGATCAGGGGCTGGGATGGTGGTTTGTTCTAAGTCTGGGGAGGCTGACAGCCCACACTGAGATTCTTTGGTCTTGTAGAACCTTTCAGATCCACCCCCCCCCAAGGGCAGCTTTTCATTGGTGATGGCAGTGAGGGTGTGTGAGTCTTTCTATACTTGTGTGGCATGGGCAGAGGGTAAGAGGAGCCTTCCCAGGTGCCCTAGGGAACTCCATCAATTGTCTTCAGCCCTTAGTGGTAACTGGCCCCTTTATTTTCCAGTTTCCAGCCTTCTCCATCCCCTCTCAAAGTTTTCTACACTGTGAAAAACATGCACACAACAACATGCCCAAGATTCCACCAAGTAAAAAGCAAACGTCTTTTCTTACTACTTTAGCATGGTGACATTCTTCTGCATTTATATCCATGTGCTGTGTAGTTAAGGCCACTGCAGTGAAACTTTCCTTTCCTCAGGAAAGGGAGAGGTTCATAAGATGCAGGTAGCTCATGACACTTAGGCAAAGGACGCTAAGAGTGATGCCAGAGAGTTCCCTAAGTTTATAAAACCAACAAGCCATCCTTGGAGAGGACACCTTTTCCAGTTAGAACTGTCTACAAGTTGTGCAGGGAGATTCAGAGATATAGAATTGGAAGTTCTATATCATCCTGGGTGGGCTTCTTGGTGATGTCGTTGCCTCTGAGTCACCATGCTGATGTAAATAGCCCCAGGAAACTCACCAATTCTCCAAACTAGTGTAGAGTAGCATCATTTCTTTGCAGTATTGTCAGTATCCTATCAGAGATAGGTAGATATTTGTTCACATGCCTCCAGGAAAAGGCACACAGCAACATACATGCACACATGCATAATACGTAGAAGTGTGAACATGTACATATACATTCCTCAGAGTAGTAGCTTATAATATGGACTGCCTTCTACCATGATTGCTACGAGGTCTATCTTATCTTTGCTATTGTCCATTCACATGGTCAACAGCTAGAGTCCTATCATGTCCTTGGCACTGTGCTAGGACCAAAGGAGAGGATAGTTTCTGTCTTTATAGAATTTATTGTTTAGCTTAGAAGATATTTGCCCCAAAACATCTTTATATAACAATTTTATCTCCATCCCCCTCTCTCTTATTTAAAACATTTTCCTATTGGAAAGGACCATGGGCTCATTCTCCATGGTATTAGCCGGGACCTTTTGCTGTGATAAACCTACTCACATGACAGCCCAACTCTTTCATTCTAACCCTGTTTCATTCATTACTCCCTCTATGTTGATCTTAAGAGCATCGTCCGTACATATCTGCATCTCAAAGAGTGTGTCCTAGGAACCTAGCCTGAGACATGAGTAAGCCAACAAAAATGGCTGGTTGCCTGACTGGGATTGGATGTGTGGCTTTCTCTATTCTAGCTCTGGGGATGAAGGAAACTACCTCCAATCCACTGTTGAATCCCTGTTGTCCTCAGTCTCGGAGGTTGGCCTGCCTCCTCACTGCTTAAAACATTGTCAAGACCAAACTGCTCAAGGCAGGGGTGGGTATGTCTTTCTACAAAGATAATAATCACGCAATAATAGAGCTTGTTTCTCAGTGTCTGCTCTCTAGTGGTCCAGGGTCCCAGAGGATTTAACAACTTTGGGTTTCCTTCAGGCTGCGGGGCTGGAGAGATGGCCCCCCGCTGAGGGAGTGCTGGTATTCTGTCCATGGTGCTGAAATGGGCCCTTTGCAAGCACACTCTCTCCCCCTTCCCCTCCCCTCCACCCCATGTGTGTGTGTGTGTGTGTGTGTGTGTGTGTGTGTGTGTGTGCGCGTGTGCATTCGTGCACGTGCGTGTGTGCGTGTTTCTCTTTCAGGAGTCTTACATCTGATACTCCCAGAGCTCCCTCTAACTCACCTTCATCCTGCTTTTGCCTCTGAGTTACTTTTGCTGCTGCTTTATCAGGGCAAGCAGATTTCTTGTCTAGAATTAAACAAACATTTGATGCAGAGAACAACTCTAAACCTCTAGAATTAATTCTATTTATGCTTTCTATAAAAGAGACTTCAATTCATGTGTCTTTAAGGCTTTAAGAGTAAGACTTCATGTCTTGTGTTTTCCTCGGTGCCTTATTTGCTGGAGCGTCTTTGTAGCTGCCGACTGGAAGATGCACTTCCCTTTCTGACCTGCACTATTATTTCTAATTTCATTCTCTTATGTGAATGAGAAGAGTGGGAAAAAATTTTAAAAAAAGAAAGATCCCTTTAAGGATATTTAGTGATGAGCAACAGAAACTAGGAGCTCCCAGAGAAAGCAAACAAATTAATTAAATCCTTAAAAAAATTCAATTATTTATTTATATGTGGGAGTAAGTACGTGGGAGTACCACAGAATTCAAGTGGAAGTCAGAGGCCAACTTGCAGGAGTATGTGGGTCCTAGGGATTGAACTCAGGTCATCTTGCTTGGCAGCAAGCCATTTACCCTCTGAGCCATATTGCAGGTCCAAGTAAGTGATTTTAAAATGTCAACAATATTATTCATTAATTTGATAGTGAAAAATAGCTTTCTACAATGGTGTTTCAAGGAATAAATTAAATAATCAATATAAAAATTACCTTATAAAATGAGAGATTTAGGTTAGCAACCTTATTATATACTCTTTAAATAAAAGGGCGACATCAGGTAATGTCGTCTACATCGAGTAAGCACTTGTTGACCAACAGGACAGCACACAGTGCAGAGACTCAGACCTTGCACAGCTTGTCCTTGAACACAAGTGTGAGACTTGGCCACCATCATTTCCAGAGTTTCTATTGCTAATTCATCTCCGAGGAATTAACTAGAAATAATTTCAGAAACCATCAAGAGAAACCTCCTTTGAGACAATTATATTTCCTCTAAACTGTCGTCCACGGTGGCAGCCGTTCTCCTCTGGTGGGGCATCCTCATTCCCACCATAGAGTCCTTATAAATTTCACTCGGTGTGAGCCAGTGAACCATGCCAGGAAACTTGGTAGGGTAGAGCTGTTCTCAGGTCCCAGCACTTGGGTACACACCTGAGACATAGGTGCCTCCCTGTTCCCTGCCAGATTCCTGGCCTGGAACACATGCCACACTCCCCACATGGGTCTCTAGTAGCTGAAAACAGAATTCTCCATGCTAATGAGGTACTTAGAAGCCTTGGTGGGAGGTCCTAGGCAGGCACAGCCTGAACCCTTGTGTGTGAGGCTACAAATGTGAGCATGGTTTTCTCTTTGTAAGTTTTATATCCCAAGGGGTTCCTTTTATTTCCTTTGCTTTGGCAGCCCCCCTGACATCTTGAGTATGATGCTGATCCTACAGAATCTTAAGTGCCAGAGCCCAGCCCTCTAGGTGAGGTCCAGCTAGCCCAGGCAAGGTATGAGCACCCCTCCCCCATCTGTCCTGTCCTGTTGACACCCCCTTCTTGTGCTGATTCACTCGAGCTGGCAACACTTTCCACCACATTGCAAAACTGTACCTCTCAGGCTGAGTTAAACAGCTGTTTTTGTTTGCATGCATGTGTAGGGTTTTTAATTAATCTCTGTTAAGTCTTTCTTTGTGTGAATTATAACTCCAAGCTGCCAAATTGTTTTTGGGTTCTGCTCCAACTATACCTCTAACTTGTTATGCGTATGAGGCTCTAGTCAGTTATCCATTCCTCTTTCCGCCAATTCCACACCTCCCCAATCAGCCTCCATTTCACGCATGCACTTCTACATCTCAGCAAAGTTGACTCTTCTGTCTCTCCTACTCAACAGCGAGGGCACCAGAAGCAATGCCACTCTCACTACTATCTCTTTATGCCCAGCTGTGAAGAGCAGAACTTATGTGGGGAGCGTGTGTTGATAAACCCAGGATCGCCCAGTCAGCTTTCAGTGGGCCAGCGCCAGCCATTTCCAGGAATCATGTATTCTCCCAATGCGCATGCGCTATGCCTGTTCTCTCTCTCTCTCTCTCTCTCTCTCTCTCTCTCTCTCTCTCTCTCTCTCTCTCCTCCATCCTCCCTCAGAGGCAACACCTGTATTACCCTCCTACCCTCATAAATCTCTCCTGTTAGATCTGTTGCACGATTTACTTTTGTGGCATTCCTTGGCCCCAACTTGCCAAGGCATTCTTCCACTGGGAAACCCTAACAATGTGAATTCAGACATGAATGGATAGTTTTTTCAGATCCCACTACTCCCTGCTATTTGTCTGGTTTCCAGAGTCCCCAAGGTTCTCCCCCTGTAACCAAGGCCAGTAGAAATCTCCCTAAAGTCACTTCCCAGAGGGGTACTATTGTCTCTTTTGGTTACACTGTGGAATCACAGTCCCTCTGCTCCTAGCCCTGCCCTCAGCTCTGTTGGAAAATTTCATCATTCTCTTTCTTTGCAATATGTCCATTAATTTCTCTAACCATTTGCTGTGTGTTTTACTCTCTCTCTCTCTCTCTCTCTCTCTCTCTCTCTCTCTCTCTCTCTCCCCCTCACTTCCCCCCTTTTGTGTGTGTGTCTGTGTGTGTGTGTGTGTGCATGTGCCAGTTTGACCCAAGGTTACTTATAGGGTTGATGGTGCAAGGAGCAAAGGAGGGAAAGGAAAGAGAAGAAATTTGTGTCATAAGCAAGCAGAGGTGGAGAGGTTGAGACCCTGGGCACCCAGGAGTCCAGTGGGACAAGCCTTGGTTTCCCATCTGGCCTCTTCACTTGGGTGACCTGCTCAGCACTCTTGTTGGCCATTTCTGGAACTCCTTGGTGCTTTGCTGTGCAGATCATGTAATTCCTGTGTGTCTTGAAGCCACCGCCACAGGGCTGGGGAGCTCCAGTTGCTGTCTGGCAGCCTTGCCCTGGCCAGGCTGGGTCCTGGCCTCCAGCTCCTCCTAACTCAGCTCTGTGAAGCCTGACCAGCTGGACCAAACTTTGCAGCTTTACTACACAGGAGGGACCCACAGACTTGGACTTTCTTGGTCCGTGTCACCTTTCACTACTCTGCTTTGGTTCAAGCATCAGAAATAGCTGAACAATCACGTGCCTTTGTCATCCCTTCCAGACGAGCTTCAGGATCCTAGGGATCCCGACTGTTTTGTTGTTGTTGTTGTTTGTTGTTTGTTTTTTGTTTTTGTTTTTGTTTTTTGTTTTTGTTTTTTGTTTTTGTTTTTTGCTTTTTGCTTTTACTTCTCTGAGGAGGACTGAGAAGATTCAAATTTGACCAAAATGTCCGTTCACTGGCTTCTGTCATGGGACCTTCCTCCCTCCGTCGACACCCGAAGTCACACTCACGTCTTGGATGCTTATTATTTTCCCAGGAGTAGCCTACTTTTGCTCAGTTGCTTAATGCTTAGAAGATGACAAAAAGTAAGTTTTAGGCAAGCCTGGGGTACAGAGTGATACTCTGTTTTGAGAAAACCAAAACCAAAAGCAAATATAACCAGGCAGCATTGGCCCAGGCCTTGAATCCCAGCACCGAGGAGGAAGAGGCAGGGCAGATCTCTGTGATTTCAAGACCAGGGCTACAGAGAGAGTTCCTGGACAGCTAGGGCTGGCCAGGGAGATCCTATCTCCCTGGGGGACAAGAACAGCAAAAGGATGAGCTGTCACGGGGTGAACCGTCTTCCGGAGCAGGTTAATTGTAGGGCCCTGGTGATTATACTCAGCTGTCTGTCTGGATTTTATTGGGTCCTTTCTACGAGTGACAGATACTGGCAACAAAGAAAGGCTTAGAATTTCTCTCTCTTTAGTTCTGGCCCTGTTATGAATCTGCTTTCTTTTCCTTTTGTCAATTCTCTTTTTGTTTTTGTTTTGTTTTGTTTTTTGCTTTTCAAGACAGGGTTTCCTTGTGTAGCCCTGGCTGTCTTAGAACTTGCTCTGTAGACTAGGCTAGCCTCAAACTCAGAGATCTGCCTGCCTCTGCCTCCTGAGTTGCTGGGATTAAAGGTGTATGCCACCACATCCTTGATAACTTGATAATTTTTACTATTGAAGTTTTCACCACACATGAGAAAAGAAGTTCAGGTTAGTGGTCTCTGATTTTTAACTAATTCCAATTATATTTTACATAATCTATGAATGACAATTAATTTTAATCAAGTGAGTTGTAGCCAAATGTTTTCAAAAACAGTAATAAAAATTAAAACATTTTATAATGGAAAGCTGAGGGTCTATATGAACAGGTATGATTTGATGTAGGAGGAGCCTTAAGATATATCATAAGTGTGAGACATGATGAAGAACCTGAAAAGGAGCTTGGTGACAAGTTACCTCCCACCTATACCTTAGATCTTAGCATAGGATCAAGACAGAGCCAGCAGGAAAGTCATATGACAGAGACATGTTCCTGAAAAGCAGTCTTCAGTAGTTTGTCACTATGTGACCACCACAGAATCTGTTCATATAAACACATATGGTTTATAAACCATATAACTATAGAAACACTATACATAGAGATGTCTCCTAGGTTCACCATGAGCAAAACAATGGGAGATTTAATCAAACACAAGAGCAAGTGGTTCAGGGAGAGACTCAGTAAGCCTGAGATGTACGAGGTTGCTGTTTGTGTCACAGCATACAGTATATAGCTAACTTTTATTTTGAGACAGAGTCTCATGTACCCCAGGCTGATGTTAAAGTCACCATATAGCTGACAATGACTGATTTTGACTTCCTGATCTGTCTACCTCCCAAATAGCTAGGATTACAAACATGTGCCACCATCACTGGATCACCATCCTTGACCTGGCTCACCACTCTTTGTGTGCCACCATACCTGGCTGGCTCACCACACTTTTTAAACGAGCACACACTAACCTCATTGAAACAAGGTATAGTAAGCTGGCAGCTCGGCTGTTTGTTCTCAGTCAAGCTCTGCAATGCTATATATAATTGTGTGGACTGTACCATTTACACACCACTGCCAGGGTAGTAGCTTCATTCACACAATCTCATCACAGGAGTCATGCATTGCCTCCACTGATGTGGCTGTGCTATCTCTAGGTGGTAGGGATTTTTCAGTTCCGTCATAATTTTCTGGGACCTCTGTCTTGTTAGGGTTTTTATTGCTGGGAAAAACACCATGAGCAAAAAAGCAAGTTGGGGAGGAAAGGGTTTATTTGGCTTACACTGCCACATCACTGTTCATCCCCGAAGAAGTCAAGGCAGGAGCTTAAACAGGGCAGGAACCTGGAGACAGGAGCTAATGCAGAAGCCACAGAGAGTGCTGCTTACTGGCTTGCTCCACATGGCTTGCTCAGTCTGCTTGCTTATAGAAACCAGGACCACTAGCTTTGGGATGGTACTACAACATTGGGTTGGGTTCTCTCCCATTGATCATTAATTGTAAAATGACTTACACTGGGTCTCATTTCCTCAGCGGAGGCTCCCTTTTCTCTGATGACTCTAGCTCATATCAAGTTGACACACAAAACCATCCAGTACAACCACTGTCAAATATGTGGTCCGTGATTGGCTGAAACATTGTTGTGTGGCACAGGCTGTTTGTGGACAGAACACAGATTCAGCACAGGGCTGGTGAGTCCCCAATAAATCAGGGACATACAGGGAGGACAACAGAAAACCAACATGTTAAGGAACACGCTCATGAATACCTTCCTTGTAAGGTCTTGTCCTCACTAGCATAAAGACTGACAAAGAAAGTTAGATAAACAAAAATAGAGGACACACCTTAGTAGATTACAGAATCTCTTCACTGAGTAAGCATACAGCTATGAGATAGCCCAATGCTCACCAGGCTAAAACGATGAGTAGCTATGCCTCCAACAGAAAGTGGTCTAAGTCTGGAGGGAAAAGCTTGCCAGAGATGGTCAATTACAGTGAGAAGGGACTGTGGGGACTGTCTCACTGCAGCTGGCACCTGTCCAAAATGAGCCCCACAGTGCAAGGGTTCCTTTTCTCCACACCCTTGCCTACACTCCTTATCTTATCTTCAATGGTTTCCATCCTAATAGGGGAGAGGCTTATCTCTCTGTGACTTTCATTTACATTTCACTCATGGTTGGTGGTGCTGGCTTCTTGCCCCCACTGTTGGTAGGAATGTAAGGTAGCACAGTTGTGGAAAACAGGGTGGACATTAAAAAAAAAAGATTAAAAATATAACCAATATACGGTTTGACAATTCACTTTTGGGCATATTTACAGAGGAGATAAAATCAGTATCTTGAGCTTAATGCCGAGACGGCGGGTATACCTCGGTGTCCATAGACAAATGAATGGAAAGAGAGAGAGATCTGGGGCCAGAGAGATGGCTCAGTGGTTAGGTGCTCTTGCTGCTCTTCAAGAGGACCCAACTTCCGTTCCCATAGACCAGGTCAGGCAGCCCGAATGACTAACTCCAAGGCTAAAGAAAATCTGAGTTCTGTATCGTAAGCCATACCTGTGATTCTGGCTCTTGGGAGATGAGGGAGGCAGGATCAAGGCCACTGTCAGCTATATAGAAAGTTTGAAGCCACCTTATCTTGTCTCAAAAAAACTGAAAAACAACAAAACCAAACCAGGGAAATGTGGCAAATGTAATATTACTGTATAATATTTTATAGTTGCTTTGCATAACAGCATAGTAACTGTTAAAGAGAAGATCTTGCCGTTGATAGAGAGTTGATTTGTATACAATGTATATAATGTTAATGAGCTGCACAGGAGAAAGAAGCCCCATCGGCTATGACAACATGGGTAGGCCCTCAGGGGCACTATGCTAAGTGACAGATTGCATATCACATCATTTTATGTATGTGTGAAATGGGAAAGGTCATATTCTCAGAACTAATGAGTGGGAGACACGGAGGGGGCTGTGTAAGAGAGCAGAACCTCTCTACCTTATGAGGGGAACATGTGATGACACGGCAGGATCGGGGGAGAGATGTAAGAGGGGCAGAGCCTTTGCCTTATGAAAGGACCACATGACCTAAGGAGGAAAAAGAAAGCGGGTCACCTGTGGTCACATCTCATATTAGGAGGTGAATTCAGTTTGGGGCTGGGATCTTTAGTGTAAGGACAGTCTTTTGCCTTGTTCAGAATGTTGTTTCTGCCCTCCTACAGAGAGGCAGGGTCTCATCACATAGCCCAGGCTGGCTTGGAACTTGTAATCCTCCTTAATTGCTCTTTACTTGTGCAGGGGTGTGCAAGAAACCCTCACTCTTTTCAATAGTTAGGAGATTAAAGCAAAGCAATTTGAAGTCTTTTGCATGGTTTATGGTATATTGCAGCTTATGTTTTTATGGTGAAATTGATGCTGTAATTTTTTTTAAGAAACCTAAAAAAAAAAATGGATGGAAAACCTAGTGTAGTTGATGGAGAGTTACTTTGTTTAGTAACATAGTAACTGTTAAAGTTACTGTGTGAAACTGTGAAGATCTTGTGGTTGATATAGGGTTGCTTTGTTTAGCAACATAGTAACTGTTAAAGTGAGGCTCTTGTCATTTGCCTGGCTCTATGCTAAGAGCATCTCAAGAATTAACTGCTTCAACTTTCCTAGTCCCACTAGCTATAGGCAATGCCTGCGCTTTGTAAATGAGGAAACTGAAATGTGGAGAGATGAGCGAACTTGTAGAGGGCCAGATAATATGTGGTGGAGTCAAGACTCAGATTCCAGCAGCGGAGTTCTAAAATCTTACCCTGTGAAGCAGAAAGCATGCTATCTGTCTTTGGAATCAGTCTACCCAGGTGAGATCTGGGGTCAGGGCTATAAGCCTTCTGGCTGCTTGGTCACTTCCAGCCTCACACCCGAAAGTCATCAGTAAGATGTGGTTGCATGGCTTGGGATGTGACTCAGTCACTAGAGTACCTTCTTACCATGCCTGAAGTCCTCAGTTCTGTCTGGCACTTCATATGCCAGGCATGGTGACACAAACCTGCAATCACAGCATGCGGGAGGTGGAGGAAGGGGTATCAGAAATTCAAAGTCATCTTAGTTACACAGAGAGTTTGAGGCCAGTCTGGGTTACACGAACACTGTCCCCTCCAAAAACTGGTGGCTAGGGAGATGGCTTCATGGGTAAGGCTTGTGCAAGCATGAGGGCCCGAGTTCAGATCCTAGCATCCATGTGAAAGGCTGAGTGTGATAGGGTGAGTCTATAGCTTCAGGACTTGGGGAATGGAGATAGGTGGATTCCCAGAGCATCTGGCTAGACAATCCAGCAGAAGTGGCAAGCTCTAGGTTCATGTGAGACTCTGTCTCAAAATACACTTCTTGCAGTGTAAGAGCCAAATAAAGGATCATATTGTTTATGACCATTGTTCTGGGAACCTGCTTATTCTTTAGACTGGAGCAAGAAAAAATAGTTAATTACTTATGTTTGTATACTGCTATAGTCTCTTTAATGTGGGCAAGAAATATGAGTCTGGAATTTACTGAATGTTTTATACCCCTCATCCCAGGGGTTTGGGGTTCTTGTCTCCACTCCATCAACCCTACAACCCTGAGTCTGTCCTGACTCCGCTTGATCTTTATGGAACTCTTGTCTGCCTAACAACCATGACTCATGGCTGGGACCTTACTGTTTCTTTTGGAATTCATCTTGGGGCCAACCTGCAACCTTATTTTCCTTTAGGCCCACGCATGCCCAGCTGTTCTTTTTGCCTCAGGGACAAGAGACAGTGCCAGCTTTGGTGAAGGGTATTTAAAAAGTTAGATTTCCAGTATGGTGGATGGAAGAGCCTTGGTATGTCTGGAACAACACTATCTCTAGACCTTGGGACTCTGCAGGGTAGTGCTAGAGCTTCATGGGAGCTTCTAGGGCTAAGAGTTCTTCATAGGCTTGACAAGGCAGGGGGACACTGCCTCATCCTTCATTCCCAGCCTGGTGGTCCTGGGGTTCTAGTCTAAGAGAGTTTCAAAGGTGAGACCCTGGATGCTTGGGGCATTAGTTGATGGCTCACCCAGAAATCAGGAGAATTCCCTGATGATGTTTCTGTGTGCTAAATACCACCTTCCTCCTGCTAGTCACTGGGCCTGCTTGATAAGTGGTATAGCCCTCAGTCTGCCTGTCTCCCAGGTTAACGGAGCAGAGGCTGCCCCAGACTTCCTCATTGGCCCTTCTTTTCTATTTAAGTTGGGAGGGAGGAGCTGTAATGTCAGCTGCACCACTGATCTTCTCTGTAATGTGAGCCATCTCCCTCTCTCTGTACCACTTTCTCCTGTGAAATGGCTGGTGACCTCCACTTCAAGCCCAGTTCTGACACTTGAACAGGGACCGGTAGCTACTGTTGGGTGGCAAATCAAGGTTGGAGCTTCTGTTCTATGGAGCAGTTACTCTTGCTCCAGTTGTACCACCCCATGGCTTCTCTTCTGCCGATCACAGGTCCAAAAGCTCTGAATGTGAAGCTAGCACAAGCCTCACATCTGCGCCATAGCCCAGTGCCTGCACTGTAGCCCTGAGTCTGCATCATATCCCCATACCTGCACTATAGCTCCGTGCCTGCACCAGAGCCTCAATGCCTCGCTGTCTGGGTGGAGACTGGCTAGTGAGATTCTTCCTCTGGCCTTTCTCTGCCACACCCCTGCTGCATCCACTTCCAGCCCCTCGGAGATGCTGGGTGAGATGGGGAGCATATCTATAGGGGATGCTCCTCTCGAACCCTCCCTCAAACTGCTGCTTAGTGATTCTGGTGACTGATAGATGCTCGGGCCTCACCCTCTTGGCAGCCTTGAGTTTCAGTGTTTGGGAGTCAAATGAGGACAAGTCAACTTCCCACTTTTAGGGAGAGCACTGCAGGCAGAGAGTGATGGGAAGGGGGAATCAGTAATTAGTAAATAGGATGGCCACAGAGCTAGGCATGGTGAGGCTGGCTAAATGTGGGACCCCTTTGGGCTCCTTATTCTACATGTCAATCTTCATTTTCACTAAGAGTGTCAGGGCTCTGCCATTAGCCTCTGCCAGCAAATTGATGGACACTTTTTAGGGAGGGGCTCCTGGGCCATGTCTGATCCTAACATTAAGGAACTGTTTAGTTGGGCGTGAATATGGGAATGAAGAGAGGTGGGCATGAGCAAGCAGTACAGACAATCACTGCAGTGGGCAAGGGCCTCCCATGGTTTTTAGACTTAGGGAAAGCTTCTGGAAGGTGTTAAGGAAATGGGCCCCACTCACAGAACCAGCTGACAGCTGCTCTTTCATATTGGAGCACAGCCATCATCAGAGTACCCCATGCTGCTCACTGTTGTTACTTTGTTTCAAGGGTCTGAAACTTGACTTGAGGAGGCAGTGTCCAAACCAAGGGTAGGGAAGGGAACATACTTCTAAGCCAAGTTTAAAGATGCTCTACGCAAGGATCCCTTCACCAACCTCTGCTGCCATGCATGTGGTCCCACCATAATATTCCCAACTTCTCTGCTGACCTCTTGCTCTCTTTGCTGTGTCTGTCTCTGCTTGACTCAGAATCCTGGCCTTTGGGCAACTTTCTCATGCATACGAAGCTCCAGAATTCCATTTTCAACTCTTTCTGTCTGTATTGTGTTCTCCTTATCTTTGAGCAAGGGTTTGAGAGACCTGGCTTCGCCGTCTTACCTAAAGTCCCTAGAGGTGTTGAGGTTGGGAACAGATGAAAAAGAACTAGGGTGGCCACCTGTTTTGTGCAGGACTGTCTCAGCTTAAGTTGGAAATCATAGACAATGTAGCTGCTCCCTAGGATGGGACGGGGTGAGGGAGAGAGGAGCTATGCATGCATATATAGACATACTCTGCAGTATCTTCTGCTTTGCTTCGACTCATGGAGTCTGGAAAAACTGTAGCATCCAAGGCTCTGGAGCAAGCGACGTGTCTGAGATAACAACAGCCAGGTGGGAGCAGGGCCTGGAGGTGAGCTCGGAGCTTTCCCTTCCATATTTCAGGCTCACACACTTTCCTGTCTACATTGATTCCCGAGATGACCCATTAATGAGTTCCCACGCTCAGAACGCTGCAGCAAGTGATAAGGTCTGTAGTCTGGCAGCAGCCCTCTGGACACTCCTAGCTACAGGATGTTTCTCTCCAAAGTTGTTCCTAGCCATCTCTTGATCTCACAGGCCACCTGATCTTTCTCGATTTGTTTGGGATTTCTGCCCCAAATTTAGGGCACTTGAGAGCTGGCCACAACTATTGAAAAAAAAAAAGATTTATTGTTTGAACACATAGAAAAAGAGCACTAGGAGAAAATGCTCCACAATCCACAAGAGAGCGATTTACATTCCTCCATGTTGAGCTGAGCATCAACCCTTTGCAACATTGTATAATGACTCTTCTGGACCCGCTATGCTTCCTTCTGGTTTTAAACAATTGTGTCCATGTGGGCAATCGTTGACCATTATTTTCTGAAGCTGGGAATTTATTCTTTCTCTTCATGTTCACAAGATTTATTAGTGCATTTCGGTGCAGTTGGGTGTTAATATGGGAATGAAGAGAGTGTACATGCACTAGCTATTTGTGTCCAAATGCAAATGCACACTTCTGTTGGACAACACTCGTAGACTCTCATGAACTTCACATTACGTCTTCTGCTGGGACAGCCCTTTCTTCTCAGAGAGTGCACATGAGCCAAGGTTCCTTTCCTATGACTCCCTGATAAGTACAGAAGTTGAGAGTAACCCTTTAAGAACTCACTATTATTGTTCCTGACTCTGCCAGGAGAAAAATTTTATGCTGACCAAATAATAATACTAAATCCAAATTAAGGCTTGTGTTTCACATACCTGTGGTCTTTATATATTTCTTAAAAGATAGCTACTCTTTTTGCTTTTTACAAAAATATTGTCGGTGTCAGTTTAGAAATATTAGACTAGAAGAAGACATATGGGGTAGTTCTCCTCTGAGTCTAGGAGACATTCATACTGGGAGATGCTTACAAGATATTTTGTTCACACACATGCATGCACACACCAAACAAACAAACAAAACACACAAAACAAAAAATGGACTTTGTGTACAAGGACAGCCCTGTTACAGCAAGTGTCTTCACTCTCATCCAAGCTGTGGTCCCAAGGTCACTAGACACTTCATAGTTTTATCCTAGATCTCTCTGGCACACCCCAAAACAAACAACTCCATGCTGCTTCTTAGGAAAAGATCAGTTTGAGATTTAAGGAGAAACACTACAGGAGTTTCCAACACTGAGATCTTGAGAGATTGCTATCCTTTGGTCTCTCCGTAGTAAGAGATGAATGATAAATGATCAAGTTGGGGGAGTTTGTCTGCAATGCCATTTCAGCAACACATAGGTATGAGGTTTGTAAGCAGATGCTACTGGCAGGAAAATACTCCCCTCCCAGGGTTCGGAAAGTACCCAGCCCAGCAGGTGTGTGTGTATATATAGGGACTGAGCCAGATCCTTTCCAAGAGAGTCGCAGCTCCCTCAGTCCCTGCTCTTTGCCTGCTTTCAGCTGAGTCCTTGCTACCAGTGCTTCTGGTTGCCCTAGCAACCATGAGCCGCCAGTTTAGTTCTCAGTCTGCATTTAGCTCGAGGAGCAGGAGGGCCTATAGCTCCAGGTCTTCATCAGGCTTTGGAGGTGGGAGACAGGCTCTGGTGTCTGTGAGTCAGTCGAGGAGGTGTGGAGGTGATTATGGTGGTGGGTTCAGTTCCAGGAGTCTCTACAGTCTGGGTGGTAGTAAAAGCATCTTTGGGAACCTAGTGGGACGAAGTGCCAGTGGTTTCTGCCAGAGTAGAGGGCCAGGAGGAGGATTTGGAGGAGGAATCGGAGGAGGAATTGGAGGAGGAAGAGGCTTTGGTGGAGGTGGCTTTGGTGGTGGCTATGGCGGAGGTGGCAGATTTGGAGGTGGTTTTGGGGGTGCTGGATTTGGACCTGGGGGCTTCGGTCCTTCTTATCCTCCTGGGGGCATCCATGAGGTGACTATTAACCAGAGTCTCCTGGAGCCCCTTCATCTGGAGGTGGATCCTGAAATTCAGAGGGTCAAGACCCAGGAGCGGGAACAGATCAAGATCCTCAACAACAAGTTTGCCTCCTTCATTGACAAGGTGAGTACCTTATGGGCAGGGAGAGTCAAACGGCCAAGACTGCCTCACACTCTGCCAGAATGTAGCTACTAGCAACCACTGTTCTCTTTAATTTGATGGCAGCCACTTTTTCTTGTGCATGTGCTGGGAACTCAGAAAGTGGTTAACCTAGGCTTTCACCCGAACTGTAACATAAGCATTTAACACAGGCTTTTGGGGGTCGGGTGTGTGTGTGCACTGTTAGTAGGAAAGCAGATAAGGGTCCTGGCGATACCCAACAGAAGCACATGGCATGCATCTTACTCGCATTCATCGTTACCCATGTTCCACTCATCTGTGTACCTCGGCACCCACTCAATCACCTGTACTCCCCACATCCATCTTTCTACCCACCATCCACACACACCTATGCATCCATTCACCCAACCATGACTCAAACATACCACCCACCATCCGTCTGTCCATCTGTCCATCCATCCATCCATCCATCCATCCATCCATCCATCCATCCATCCATCCACTGTTCACCCATCATTCACCCATGATCCACTATCCATCCATTAATTCATCCATCATGATGGATGGTGATACATCAATCCATCTTTCCAGTCACCATCTATCCATCCATCCATCCATCCATCCATCCATCCATCCATCCACCATCCATCAATCAATCCATCCATCATCCACCCATCCATCATCCATCCATCTGTCCATCCATCCATTCATAGTAGTAACCCACCCATTCACCTATCTATCAATCTTCCTGCCCAATTGTTCCACTCCCATTCAATCCACAAGTATTTTATTAGGTCTACTCTATGCCACTGTACATAAAAGCTATAAGGACTACCGGGACACAAGTTATGCTCTCAAGAAGCTCCAAAATGGAATGGCAGAGAATGATGACAGTTTATGGGAGATGCATTAGTATGTGGTACTCGTTGGGTAGCTCAAAGGTGCCTGAGTTGTGCCTGCTGGATACTAGGAGTGCTTTGCTGGGACACCACAGGTCTTACCTGGGTCTTGAAGATAGAAGAGCCAAACGGCTGTTAGGCAGAAAATGTCCACGCAGTGAGGAGGCATGAAAAGTGTGACTCACTTCAGGGAATTTCAAATGTCAAAAATTCTGGGAAAATGACAGAGAAGAAGGGATGTGGTGGGTACGGCTAGAGATGGGCAGTGACAGCAGCTAGGAAGCTGTTGGTGGGCATCAGGTGAGTGTGTTGATGGCAGATCTCTCTGGGAACTAAAGTCAGTAATGTATAATGAGGTGTTCTGTCTGACTTTGCCTTTTTACCACCCTCTCCAAGGCCAACAAAGGGCCACCTTGAAGCCCTTTACCCTAATTCACATGAAGTTTTCCTCATCTTCAGGTCTCTGAGAAGGAGGTCAACTGACAGCTATGGTCAAAACCTTCCCTTTGTTACATGCAGAGGAAGGCACAATGGCCACTGCCTGATATCAGGGCAAGTGTTAGAGATGGAGCGGTTTATGAGCAGGAAGAAGAGGACATAGAGGGAGGGTCATGGACAGCTCCAAGGGAGTCCAACAGAGCCATGTGCTTGTGTCTACTTCTGATCACCGAGAATGAGAAACATTTGGTCACCACGGCAGGGGCTGGAAGGTTCGCCGGGAGTAAGGACTTATCCGTGAGGGAGATTCTATCAGGAGGCTAAGGTTGGTCAAGGAAGGAGCAGGGAAAACTGGCAAAGTCCCACAGACTTCTTTTTGGAAATTAACCTGGGATTTTCATTTGATCAAGGCTCCTGACCAGGACAGAAGCCTATTACATTTTAGAGCATGGTACAGGGATTAGTGGTTTCATATTCTTTCTTCAAAGCAGGCCCTGCGAGGACAATCAGTCTTCAGGCCTCCAGTTTGGAAGAAAGCAAACTTTCGTTGCTATAATTTCTCACCCTAGTTTCTGCTTCTCCTTTGGTACAGCTTGGGCTATTCTCAATAGCCATCCTTTCAAAGGTCAGCGTCCTCTCCTTGAGAAATCCTCCCTGGAGTGGTGTCTCATTTGGAGTAAAAGCTGCAATCTGAGAAGGCGTGAAAGCCACTGTCACCAAACATACTGCTGTCATGGAATGCAGAACTGATTTTCCCACTCCCTGGGAGTGACGCCACAGAAGGAAGAGAGATAGCGGCAGGAATTTTTTGTGGGGGTGTTACAAGCTGTGCTGATAAGTCTACTGTGAGGGCTGGTTGCTCAACCCCTCGATGTGATAAAGCCAGCAAAGATAGGCCTGAGAAAGAAGCTCCCCGATTACATTCTTCTCATTAGAGTCAGAATCTAAAGGGACTTGGCAGGGCTGGCTCCCTAGACAGGCGAAGTCTCAGGGGCCTGGGAATTCTGCGTGCTATACAGTGCTCATCATAGGAGTGCATGCCAAGTGCTGCTCAGACCCCACAAAGCAGAGGGAGGGTTTCCCGTTCCTTTCATAGCTCCCGGAGAAGGGTGCTGGACTTTGGAGAGCTCTCTCTCTCTCTCTCTCTCTCTCCTTGCTGTTGATGTGTATATATGAATGGATGTATATAAATATATATTATGAGTGCATACACATGCATTGGTGTATAAGTAAGTGTGATAATATGGATGTCTGCGTGGAAGTGAATATTTGTGCATGTATATGGAGGTATATGTGATACACATATGTACATATATATGATGTATATGTATATGAATGTGAGACTGTGTGTGTGTGTGTGTGTGTGTGTGTGCACACACTTGTGTATGTCTGTGTGCACACAATTTCATGAACCTGAGGGAAGTACACTACAGCCCAGCCCTCTCTGTTACTGCATGGGAGAGGAAGGTCTATCCGTGGGCAACTGGCTGAGGAAAAGTGAAAGCTGGGTTTGGTGACACGGAGCACATACCACATGTGCACTTGGTGTAAGTACCTGGATCCCTCTGGTCACTCTGTCCTTGGCAAGCAAAGGAAATAGCAAATTTGGGGCATTTTTCAAATATCTGTCAGCCCAAATCTCTTACTTGGGGCATTTAAATGCATTGCAGGATTTTAAAAAGCAAAGGCATGTATTTCAAAACTTCTGGCTGGGTTATGATAGCTTTTAAATGAGGTTGCTGTCTCAAAAACCATAGTGGCAGGCGGCAAAGATGGTACTGGATGCTGGGGGCACCTACCTAAGAATATCCCAAGACCTTCTGCGTCTTGTTCTCAGCCATGTTCTACGTTACCATAATAAAGACGAAAGGAGTGGTGTTTGCTCACGTTGGCATGGATAAATTAAGTGTGGGGTGAGAAGTCTGTTATATAAAGGGGTATATAGCTGGACGAGACTGGCTGGAAGTGACCTAATGAACCACATTGCCTCCCTTGACGGCGAGAAGGCCCATGTTGAATTTCCGAGGTTTGAGTGTGCTGTAAAGCCACCGATCTCTCTTCCCATGGAGAGAGCTGTTCTGCGCTTGGGGTGTTCTTTAGGTGCGGTTCCTGGAGCAGCAGAACCAGGTGCTACAGACAAAATGGGAGCTGCTGCAGCAGGTGAACACCTCCACCCGGACCAGCAGCCTGGAGCCAGTCTTCGAGGAGTTCATCAGTCAGCTGCAGAGGCAGGTGGATGCTCTGACCACCGAGCAGTCGCGCCAGAACACGGAGATCAGGAACATGCAGGATGTCGTGGAGGACTACAAGAACAAGTGAGGAGCCAGGGCGGGGCAAAAGGGTCAAGGAGAAGGCTGTCAGGGTCCTTCTGCTGCTGGTATGACTGGCAGCAGGGGGGCTCTGCATTGTGTAAGTGCAGGGGGACACTGTTTTACATACGGCAGTCCCGTGCAGGATAGCAGAGACAGTTAGGTGTTGGTTATAGGGAGCAGGAGGGGCAGGAGATGAGTGAGCCCTACCACACGTTCACCTCTTTGCCCAGAGTGTGCCCTCCTTACTGAGTGCTCCGAGGAGTAGATCTGTGGTTCTTAAATTTTAGATGCATCCTGTTGCATCAGCCTCTGCGCCTCGCGCCAGTGGTTCTGATCCAGCAGGTCTGGGATGCAGCCAGTACATATGTATCTCAAACGTGTGATGGTTGTGCTAGTGCACTGGGGAACCACACTCTGAGAAACAATACCTAATAGTTCTTAGTATTGGCGCTTATTACGGGCAGTCACAGTAGGGATCACAGTTGAGTTTCAGACTAGCTGTCCGTGAGTGACTGTAGGTGCCCCAGTGACCTCTTCCACAGTCTCCCAGCTCAAGGATTTTTTTTTTTGTCACCTTGATGTGCTCACTGTGTTGGGCCACCAGAGGATCATGTGTGTGTGAGTCTACAGGGAAAAATAAAACATTGGAGACAAAACTGTGAAACAAAATTGAGAGACAAAACTGTGGATGAAATACTTTTCTTTTAAAAGATTAAGTTGAGATGGCTGTTATTTTATGGTCTGGATGGAAAAAGCTCGAGGAAAGCATTTATAAAGTCACAACATCAGAATCAATAGAAACGTCTGGGGGACGTTCTGTGTGCGTGCCTCTGAGCTTCCCTGTCAGGTCCTCGTCCTGTGGGTTAGGAGTTTTGGGGAGTTTTGGGAGTTTTGGCTCTAGCCATTTATCTGCCAGAGCACCAGGCCCTGGCAGGGGGCAGCAGTGCTGTGAGCAGGGTGCGGGGGTGTGGGTGAGGGTCAGTTCAGGACAGCAGAGACTTGGGAGGGTCTGGGCTTTCTGCTGGGAGGCTGAATCTCAGGTGCCAAGGTCAGCCCTTGCAGCCTGCTTCTTGTCTCCATCACAGGTATGAGGATGAAATCAACAAGCGGACCAATGCAGAGAATGACTTTGTTGTTCTGAAGAAGGTAAAAGAAAAGAGGGATCCTCTGGGAACTCAGGACTGGGCAGGAGAAAACCCCTGGGGTGCTCTGTGCTAGGGACAGGGTGAACTCTTGCACTAAAATGGAGTGTGCTCTGTCCAGTTGCAGGGCCCTGACACACAAGAAAGTCAGGCCCATACAACAGTGGCTCTAGGAGTCCTCTAGGCTTTGGAAATGGAAATTAAGTTAACGGGCAGCTTTCAAAAGTTAGTTATGTATATATAGCCTTGGGACTGGGGAGGGATCTAGGGAGTTTGTTGTTGCTGATCGCTGATTGCTGATCACTGATCCGAGGTGTGGAGGTGTTGTTGTGCCTCCTTCTGGCTAGGAAAGTCAGTTTCCAGGTCTGACTTGAGTGATGACATTTTTAGCCAGGAAGTGGCTTTTGCCACTGGCCTGGGGGCAGCCGGGAAGCTGGTGGCCAGCAATGCCTAGGTGATGAAACCAAACACCTTTGCTACACAGGATGTGGATGCTGCTTTCATGGGCAAATCAGACTTGCAGTCCAAAGTGGACACACTGTATGGGGAGATCAACTTCCTGAAATATCTATTTGATACGGTAAGTGGAATCCCGAGGAGAAACCCCTTTTTCCTTTCCCACATTCCATAAGAGTGCAAACTGGAGAAGGCTCATCTCACCAGCCTTCTCCCTCAGTTGGGTCGTTCCCTCAACATCAGTGGTTCTGGTGGAGCCAGCGGAGATGTGAGCATTTGAGATGGGCGAGGGTAGAGTAGTTCCCTGTTTCATGCTCTCAGGCCCCCTGGGACATGAGAGTAACAGGTCTTCACACACTGTGGGAAGTTCACAGGACTCTGGGAGAACCCCAGAGAAGGCAGGAGAAGGGATTTGTGGTAAGGAAAAACTGAAGGGGAGCAGGACAGAGAACGCCCCACCCCAACCTGTCACTTGTGTCCAACATGGGGGCTCATGCTCTGACCTGAGTGCTGTATCAGAAGCTCCACCTACCTTATGGGGACGCCCATTCAACAGAAGAATGCATGAGCTAACCTGGTAATCAAGTGGCTCCAAACTGGATACCCTTCCACTGTTTCTGAGAACCCTTATGGAAACCAGGGACAGCTGACTGTGTCTGTCAAGGGCCTGTATCAAAAAGGTATTGAAGCCACAGCAAGGCTGGGAAGTTTGTACAAGAGAAGCTTGATGAGGTCCTGGACTCCTTCCTCCTGCCTAGGTGCCTTCAATCCTTACCTTTAGTCAAAACACACTTAGCCCTTCCCTTTATGTTTCATAGCACAGAACAATTTAAGGGAACAGGAAGAGGCCTTTCTAGGCCAGATTTCTGGCTTCCCCAGACATCCTAGAGGGAGAAGGGTGGAAGGGGTGAACTCTTTTCTGTGTCTCACAGGAGCTGTCCCAGATACAAACCAGCGTCAGTGATACCAATGTCATCTTGTCAATGGACAATAACCGCTCCCTGGACCTGGACAGCATCATCGATGCCGTACGAGCCCAGTATGAAATAATTGCACAGAAGAGCAAAGACGAGGCTGAGGCCCTGTACCAGACCAAGGTGAGCTTGGGTTTCGAGTTTGCACCCCCAAATAAACACAGTCCTCAAACTGCTACTGCCTCCTGACCTTAAAGTCTGTCATGTCTATGACAAAGACTTCAGAAATTATCTTTCTCTCCTTGACACTGAATATGATAGGAGAGTTCCTGCCTGTTTTGTTTGTTTGCTCGTTTTTAGTTAATTGTTCTGGAGAACTCACGGGTGCCAGGCCACCTAATTTTTCCTAAGCCTTGTAATAAGCAGCTGTCCTGAAAACACTCACTAAACCCAGGTGTGCGATTTGCAAACAGGTTCTTAACCCCTACAACCTTTGTCACTTTTATTTTTATTATAGCACATTTTTTAAAAAAAGTTTTCTACTTTTTAATGTATCACTTAGAAATCTTAGAGTCACTCTCTGTGACTCCAAATATTTCACAACATTCCTAGCACCATGAGAACTTGACTGGGTGAATACACATGTCACTATGATGCTGGGCATAGTTTCGATAGCCTCGTGGGTATAAATTCATGTTTCTGAACGGTTAAGACTCTAGTTGAAGGAACAAAACTTGAAGCCCCCAGTTACTAAGTTCTGAGTAACTAGGATGTGGTGATCTGCTTTGTGGATTTTAAAGGCAATTCCAATATCATGGTCCCTCTGGCCCACAGTCTGAAAACATGCTCTGGGCTGCTGTAGATTTTGTCAGGAGACTGGGGAAGGAGAGCTTTGTCAGAATGCCCATATTCTTGTCAACTCTTCTTGAGGATGCCCTGGGTATATAGTCTGGTTGATAAAGCAATACTAGTATAGGAAAGAAAGAAATGAACATGGGTGTTCTGAGGGCTTCTGAGACCAGTAGCTCCTGTCTGCTAGGAGAATCATTCTAGAAAAGGTTCAAGGAATATGGTGGGCAGGAAAGAGAGAGGTAGCCCTGTGTGGGCATAGGCTGCGTGAAGGCTTAGGTGCCTGAAAACAGTGGTAAAGAGCACAAAGAAACAGGTTTGTCTCAGTGGGATAGGAGCCTGCCCATAGACTGGTGGGCATGATAGAGGAGGGAGACATGCTATAGTGTTGTGTGGGTGTGGGTGTGTGTGTGGGGGGCATGTACTGTGCTTGGGTGTATGTACTGTGTGTGTGCATGTGTATGTATTGTGTGTGTATGTGTGCACAGGGATATGTACTGTGCATGCGTGTGTATATATTGTGCACGTGTGTGTACTGTGTATTCAGGTATGTACATGCATGTGTGTATGTACTGTGTGTGTTTGTGCATGTGTATGTATTGTGTTTGTGTGTGTGTGTGTGTGTGTACTGTCTCTTTTTGCTGCTCAGCTGAGGGAGATTTGGTGTTAGTGTGAGTGTGTGTGATCACAACTCTAGGTGGGCTTACTCCAAGAGAGAGCAGCCCAGATCTTTCTCTGGGAGAGCCTAGTGAATTGCAGATAATGACCATGGTGGTGCCTCTGACCCACAGTACCAGGAGCTGCAGATTACAGCTGGGAAACACGGAGACGACCTGAAGAATAGCAAGATGGAGATCTCAGAGCTCAACCGTAACATCCAGAGGCTGCGGGCAGAGATCGCCAATGCCAAGAAGCAGGTAGGACAGGACTCAGGGTGGGCTCACCAGGCACGCCACCTCCCATAAGGCCCAGGTCAGATTCCAGGAGCTCAACACCTCTGTGCTCCCCAACCCGGCTTGGATCTAGGTCGAAGGGATGCACGGATTGATTTCTGATGCGGAGGAGAGAGGAGAAAGGGCTCTCCAGAACGCCAAGCAGAAGCTGCAAGAATTGGAAGAGGCCCTCCAGCAGACTAAGGAGGACCTGGCCAAGCTGCTGAGAGACTACCAAGCAATGCTGGGTGCCAAGCTGTCCTTGGACGTCGAGATCGCCACCTACCGCCAGCTTTTGGAGGGCGAGGAGAGCAGGTGGGTGTATAGCAGCCAGGTTCCATGGGCCAAAGTTATGGATGTACCCATGGAGTAATGAGACTGGAGAGGTTTTTCCATGTGTTCCCTGGAAGATTGTCCAAGATGAGTGGGAATATTCAAGTTAGGATGTATAGGTTACAAGGGTAGGGAAGAAATCATTGCTACCAGCCCCCTTCTCCCAAGCATGGTGTTTCTACCCTAGCCAGAGCTGGGTGCAGCCATGTGTGACCCACAGATGCTCCAAGGGCTGCAGTGTCAGTGTTGGGGGATACCTGGGCTCTACCCTTCCACCAGCCTCTCTGCTCCTATGATTGATGGGCATGCTTTGATTTCACAGGATGTCGGGGGCGCTGCAGAGTCAAGTGAGCATCTGTAAGTAGCAGCCTGGTGGTGGTGGGGGGAGGTGGGGGACAGGTACGGGGTGGGGAAGGAGGCTGGTTGGTGCTGGGCAGAAGGTGGGCTGGGCCCAGTTGCTTTTGTTTTCTAGTCTCATCCGAAAAAAAAAAAAACCACCAAAGTGACCACTTTCCTTGCTTGAGATACTTGACAACACCAGCCAGAGATTGTTAGGATATGTACTCAGTAAGAACTGAGCACAGAGGAACTGTCTCTAAACAGGGGTGGCACACTTTACTTAAATGACTGCCTACAATCCTTCAGAAGTGTGCAGTTGACTTTCAATGCCTCTGTTTGCAAAGAGGAGGGCACCATTGATCCCAGCTGCAGGCTCTCAAGGCTGGTGCTGCTGGGTCCCCCTGCCGCGTTCTCCTGGCCATTCTGTATCTGTCCTTCTCTGGTACAGCGGTGCAGAGTAGCCAGGTGACCATTGGCGGCGGCGGCGGCGGCTCAGGAGGTTACAGCGGCAGCTCCCGCGGAGGCGGTGGTGGCGGCGGAGGAACTGGCTCCCGCAGCGGCGGCGGCAGTAGTTACGTCTCGAGCAGCAGAAGCGCCACTAAATACGGCAGCGGCGGCGGCTCCTCCCGCACTCAGATCCTGCAGACCTCCACCCACAGCTCGCGTAGGCACGTGGTGGAGTAGCGGCCAAGCAGTTGCACTTCTACAGCCTTCTCCCCCAATCCCTCCCGGGCTCCCTCACCTATCTTTTCCCAATGGGTCTCAACAAGTTTCCAGGTGACTCTAGGAGAGAAAGAGACAGACAGACACATGCTCACATACGCACCTTCCTGCTGGTCTTGTCACTGTCCTGATCCTCATGGGCTTTGCCCAGCAACTAAGAAAAAGAACTCGGTGAACAACTTCACTATGAGCCTCAGTCCCAGGTCCCTATTCCTAAACTGGGCAGTTCAGTAAATACTAACTCACCGTGGCGGCCTACCGAAATCCCTATTGCAAGGCAAGCTTGCTTAGTGATGGGGACATCTGAGCCAAGAGCCTTCGGGACCCTTTGTTCTGTAGGCTCAAGCTCGTTCACCATGACAGCAAGGGTAGGTTTGTTGTTCTGACTGAGTACCTGTGCGGGGGACAAGCCTGTGCTGACTTGTGTCATTCACTGGTTAAAACAGTTGATATGGAGACTTAAGGAAGACTGTCCTTAGCAGTGGGTGTGGATAGGATAGGGTGGTTAATCAAGTTCTGTTTCAGTCCCATCCCCTTCCAGCAACCCCCCTGCATTTAGAGCTGCCCATTCCCTGCTGAGAAGTGCTCAAACGCTGGGCCGGGCACCTGTGGGGCAGCGCCGCTCCTTGCGAATGTCTGGGCCTGGGGAATGAGAGTTGCTGACTTGGGTTGCAAACCTGATCCAGCCTTATGCAAATCTGGAAATGCAAACAACTCAAGTTCTCAGTTCATCCCTTCTGCTCTCTGATTCCGAAGCACCCTGTCAGACTTTGTCTCCTAATTTAAAGTTTAATTTACAGTTCTATCAGAAATACTTGAGCTGTGCTGAGGGGGCAGGAAGAGGAAAGTTCCAGCCAATGAAGAGTCACGAGAGAGGGAATGTGCCTTTGCTTCTTGTTCTGGAGACCCCTTGACTTGCTTGCCTAGTCCCTACAACCGCTGAGCCGATAATTCTGTCCGGGAGAGCTTCTCTGCAGGGGCTGCTGGGTAATGCTTGTGACCTCATTTCCTGGTTGGAAGCTGAACTCTGAAGGGCTTGGCAGTTCTGTTTTTTTTTTTTTTTTCTTTTTTCCCCTACAATAAATTTCTCTGTGATCTCCATATATTGAGTGGTCAGAAGATGAGTTATTATTTTGTCAGTTCTTTGAAATTAATTCTGATTTGAAAAGTTAAGGCTTATTGTTTTTCTTCCCCCATGGGTATGGGTATATATGTGCACAGGAGCACATGTATGGGGGTATATATGCAGTTGTGTGCACATGCCTATGGAGACAGAGGACATTAGCTGTCAGTCTTTGGGTGTCATCTATATTTTGCCTTCTTTTTTCTTTTCTCTTTTTGGCGCGCGTGTGTGTGTGTGTGTGTGTGTGTGAAGGATGACAGGTTCTCTTATTGACTTGTATCACGAATAGTTGGTTGCCTGACCAGTGAGCTCCATGCACCCACCCTTCTTTGCCTGACCTGGTGCTAAGATTGCAAGTGTGTGTTACTATGCCAGGCCTTTAAATTCTGGGAGAAAACTCAGGTTCTCATGCTTGTAATGAATGGAGGCACACCCCTGTGGTGGTATCATTGGCCCCCAAGGGTCATTGCATTTATTATTTTTTATTTTATAAGCAGTGCACCATCTTGGAAAGCCCCTTCCCCTCAAACTCTCACCCTTACTAGTCTGTAAAGTTGCTCATCCTTCAAAAGCCAAGCTGCACAGTTGTTCAGCAGGATATTTGTGTAGCTCCTATGGAGGCTTATTATGGGATGCAATCAAACTGGAGTGAATTATTGTGCAGCAGGTAGTGGCACAGGCACTGAGGTGCCATGTAGACTGGATAGACTTCTGAATCTTGAGCTGCTGAGACACAGATGACACCTTATGAGGGAAAGAAGGTTTAGAGGGAAGAGAAAGCAGAATGTGTGTCTCTCTGGGTCCTCCAGCTTGATGGCATAAACCAGACCCCTGAGGACCCAAGCAGACTGGAATGATGGAACTACCCCAGGGGTCATCAGAGGGTAAAGATGGCTACTGGAGACTGGAAAGTGGCCCGGAGCTTGGGGTTAAATTAGGGGCAGATGTGGGCAGAGAGCCAGGTAGAGCTCTCTGGACAGGAGACTAAAAGATAAGAAGAGGAACTAAACCAGGGGGCAAGGGAACCAAGGCACATTCAAGGGCCAGAGTGGGTTTAATAGATGCTTTAAGATCAACAAGATGCAGAAACTTTTAAAATGGAGTCAACCACTCGATAACTGCATCCTATGTGGAATTTCAGTCGGTCTGCGGGTATATCATAAGATTTCATTCAATGAAGGGATATAGACAGAATTTAGATATGAGATGCATTCGGTTTTGACCACAACCTATCTTGGTAAAATGTATTCCCTAGCATACCTGGCATTCTATCTTGGCAGCAGGCCTGTTGGAAGAAGGCTAATGGAGGGAGATGTGAGTAGAGAGATTGTCCTAATGGAAAAAGAGGGAGAGGATATGGAAGCAGGGTTCTGTATTTAAAATAAAAAGCCAAGAGCCCAGGCAGTAGCCAAGGGAGAGGAGGGTAGACAGCAGTGAGCGTAAAAATGATTGACATTGTTTAGCTGTTGGTGAGAACACATTAGTCAACAGGGTGTGGTGACGACTGTGGGAACCAGGAAGAGAAGACTCAGGAAGAGGAGTTGTTCAGGCCCTTCTGTTATGAGACCACTCTGGGGGCTCTGAATGCTAAGATTAGTAACAGAGAGAACTCCGTTCAATGATCAGCGACCAGGACAGTAGCGGCAGAGGCCTGGCTGCGAAAGGAAAGGCTGGAGGATCTGAGGAGAAGCCTGGGGAGGAGGGAGTTGGGTTTGCCACCTGCAGAGATCTGAAGAGCCTGCCTAGGCAAGAAGGCTTGGCCCCAGCTGATGACCCAGTTGGACAGGTGGGAACTACAGCAGATTTAGTTCCAGTGAGAGACACCATCTGTTGACTGTGATGAGAGAGGCCCCTTGGGGGAGTTTTCAGGTTGTAAGCAACGTTGACTGACTGCTTGGCACCAGGATGAGGGGAGTCACAGGGATGTTTGGGATGTGCACATGGGAGCATTCCACATCTCTGCTGCCCAAAGTGTGCATGTGGGAGAGCCAGGGGAAAGCAAGCAAACATACAAAGTCAACTCTGTATGTAAGTTTAATGGGAAGAAGAAGGTCAGACGCCAGGGAAGGCTAAACCAGGTAGAGAATCGTAAAATAAACCTGAGTTATTTGGCAGCACTAGAGGGCATGGACTGGGATCAGTCACGTGTGTAAGATGCTCCAAGGGAATGCAGGGTGACTTTGGGAAAAAGCATCAGGACAGGGCCAGTCATGGGTCATCTTTACCATCCTCCCTCTGGGCAGGATTGTCCCAGGGAACAGAGCCCTGCCTCTTCTAACCTCAAAAGACTGGACTATCTTAGTCAGAGAGGAGTGGAAACCATGAACCAAAAGGAGGGAACCCAATACCCCAGTTCTAAGGTTTTGGGCAAAGAGACGCGTCAGGACAGGGGCGTAGGAAATATGGGGAGAGGGAGAAGAGGCAATCAAGAAAGGACTGTCAGAGTCTAGATGTTTATGTTCTGGGCTATAGAAAGCTCCTTAGAGCTTGAATATAGAGACTGGTACTGCAGTCTCATCAGGGCCAACCACCCTCACATCCAGGTCGTCCCAGTGGGGTAAACAAAAGCAGCTCTATGAATGCTATAAAACACCTAGCTTGCATTATCTTATTTGGTTCCCACTGTCCCTTGAGAGGACCTGGGAGACCTCAGTGGGGGCTTGATGGGATATTTCCAAAAGGCTGAATTAGTGGTTTCTCATAAGGCAGGTAGCTGGCCTATCGTCTATCAACCATCAGATACAGGCTGGCTGGAGGTAGTGTAGATCCTAGGGGAGCTTTGCCAGCTGCTCCTCCCCCTTGGGAGGCTGTGGCAGGGCGGGTCACAATAGAAATCTAAATTTATTTCCACCTGCTTCTCAGCTGCAGAGATTTTTATCTGGGACACGGTGAACAGGAGGAGCAGTCATTGGCTCACTAACATTCTAACTCCATCTGACCTTGGGTGAGATGTGCGTGTCTAGGCTGGGAAAGTTCTTGGTCTAAGGAGGAGTCATATGCCTAGCCCTTTGGCCCAGGAGGTATCTTCGAATTAAAGAGCCAGGTGCTCCAGCAGTCCCTCCCCTCAAGCTCTCTGTTGCTCCCATGGCTTTGCTGGACTCGATGCCCTGGTTTTAATCAGCTTTCCGATCAGTCCAGGAAACTGGATGTCTTCAAGTTGATCAGTGCTCTGTTGCTGGGTTGGGCTGGGAACTTGGGCTGTTGGGAGGTTCTCCAGAATGAGCAGTCATTTCCAAAAGTCCCAGTGCTAAGCCTGGAAAGCCACTGGGGGCTCCTGTGGCAGCCTGGCTTCCAGTCTGCTGCCCTAGCATGCTGAGTGTGTGGAGCTCGGCTCCAAGCCACAGAACAGGCATTCTATGGTTTCACTCAGGGCTCCTTGCATCTAACCCCGCCTCCCTTCTGTCACAGGGGCTGGCTGCAAGCATCCTTTTTATGGGATGCAACGTAGGGATGTTTATCTTTCCTATGACAAAACCTATGGTCCTTACAAGTCCTGGGGAGTCTCAAGAACTTACGCCTTTCTTAGTATTTTGATGAATTTCAGCAAGGGGCTTGTACCCCAAATTTCCCAGTGATCATATCAGCTTTTGGGTCCTTCCAAATGTAAGGAGGGCAGAGTTCCCTCTCTCTAGGTATCATCTGCACCCTGCAGCCTCCTTGGCAGGTAGATTTAGCTCCTGTTTCACCAGTGAGGAAGGTTAGCCTCAGAGTTGGTAACCTGCCCAGGGTCATACGGCTAGAAGCGTGCAATGGGCAGTGTGATGTCCCCTATTCCATGTCTGCTACCCTGTGCAGACTGAGGCAGCATCCACAGCCTCTTTCCTACACACAGCTCTTTGGTTCCCTCCTCTCTGGCCTCTGCTGGCTCCCACACTGCCTAGCAGTGACTCTTGGGGGACTGTTTGCTTTGCTGCCTGCCTTCAGTGCATCTGTCCCTCCACCTGCACCTTCCCACCTTTCCTTAAAAAGCCTCGGTGGCCCCTCCTCAGCCATTTATCAGCTTTCAACATCTCACCCCGCCTCCCCATTGTCTGTGACTCCCCTGTACTCCTCCCAGGCTTTGGCTTTCCCCACTCCCCTGAAATTTCCTTCTCCCACAACTTTGCCAGAGTCCCACAGGGCTGGGTGGCTTGTCATTGCATGTTACTCTTAACTCTTTTCTCGGGCCCCATCCCTCAAAAAGCTCTCAAAACATCACCACGCCCGCCCCTGCCTGCTGTGCCCCAAAGCTTCTCTTGGCATCGGTGTGGGGGGTGGGGGAAGGGCCTGTGCAGATGTTCAGGAATGCTGTCAGTATGTACTCTTGGGATTATCTCTCCATTGGTTCACCTCCCTCCCACCTAGGAGGCTGAGAAGCCCCTGTGACAAGGAGGATTAGTATTGGTGACCAAACATACAGACAAACCAGCAGAAGGGTCAGTGCTGCAGTGTATTCTCACTAAGGCAGGAACCAAGTTTAGGGGAAAGAGCCCAACAGAATAGCAGCATGGTGTTAATCAAGGAAACCTCCTCCTCCTCCTCCTCCTCAGAAGTGAGGTCTGGGCTGACCCCTGACAAGCCGAGTGGTTGCTTATCACAGTCACAGAACAGACTGAAACCAGAGTCTGGAGCAGTAACTAATCAGGACATGATATTTTTCTGTGGTCCCAATGCCTGTCTGTGGGATGGGGTTTGGAACAAGTTGCCAAGATGAGAAAGCCTTATTGGAAAGAGAAGAAGGGAACTTGGAGATGCAGAGGGGCAAAGAGAACAGGAAGAGGAACTTGTGGATCTGGACAGAGCATGGGGAGGAAGGGTCACCTCTGGGGGGGTTGAGCAGAGAAGGTATAGGCGATGCAAGTAACATAGGCTGGTTGAGGGCAAGAGGCATGTGCCCAACCAGAGTTGGACAAACCTGGCTCATTAGTTACTATCTGGGTGACCCAAGGCACACATTTCAGCCTCTATGATAGTTTTGTTTTTTGTTTTTTTAAGTGGGGCCAGGATCTGTCAGCAACGGCTACCTGAGATACAGTACCTGACAGTGCTTGGCACCAAAGAAGTTTGGGCTGCTTCTCCCCTTCATTCATGCCTGTGTTTTCTAAGTATGTGGCTTATGCCTTCTGTTCCACAGATGTTTTAAACTATCCCACATCCTAGGACATCTTAGGGAGGGACTGTGGCTCACTAGCAGTGCTACAGTTCCTACCTTGTGGAGTTGAAAGTGAGCTGTGGAGAGAGAACGGGGGCATGATTCAGAAACTGGAGTATCCCTGGGAACTGAGCCTTGTTCTCACTTCTGTGTTAGGCAGGCTCGCTTGTGCAGCCTCTGAGTACCACACGATGGGAAGTAGTCCTTAGTACCACTGCTATCTCTGTACCTCTGCTCCAGGATAGAAATAAGGTCAGCAGAAAGCCCAGGGTCTGGTCCCACATGTCTTGTCTTAGCTGGAGTGTGTTAAGTAAGCCACAGCCTCTCCAGGTCTCAGCTTTCAGCTTCATTTACTGGGTTCACAACATGTGTAGTTCTCAGGTCTCTGCTGGGAAGCACGCTTTGGTATGTGTCCTGTGGGAGCTATCAACAAGTTGAGAGTGATTTTGTGTCTTCTTAATGCTCCTAGCTCCTGCCTTTCCCCTTCTCAAGATGTGTCTACAGTGCTGTAAACACCATTGCCCTGTTCTCTGTTTTTTCTGCTTAAGGAAGCAGGACTCATTGGCTGGCACACATATGCACACACACACACACACACACATACACACACACACAAACATACACAAACATACACACACACACACACACACACACACATGCATGCACATATGCACTCCCCTCCAAAATGCTAGAAGGAGTCGATTATGTCTCATAAGGGAGTGTGCTGAACTAAAAGAATTTTGATTGCCTATTAGAAGGCGATTAGGCAACCACCATTAGCACACCAAGGCCACTCGAGTCCCCATTGTTCTCAAGACCCGATTACTCATTCCCTAAAGAGATGGTTAGTTTAGCAGTCTGAGGATGTCAGCACTGGGACAGAGTTCCAGAAGAGAGAGTGCTGTGTAACCAGGAGGGGTGGGGGACAGAGGGCAGGCTGGGGTACTTCTTGGAGGAGGGAAGGGCAAACACTGGTACAAGAGAAAGCTTGATGGATAGGGTACAGAGTATTGCCACAATTCTCTGGTTTAGAGCTGACAGGCACTGGGCCAGGATGGTCTTTACAAATACCTCTTATCCTACAGAGCTTATTTGTACAGGGGAAATTCCCACACATTCACAGGGTTGCTTGGAGCCAGAACTCCGAGCAGGTGCCTCCAGAAGGTGTCTTCCACTCTTTGCATTGAATGTGGGGAGCATGCCAGGCTTCCACGATGATCATCTGTGTAGGTTCTGGTCTTCCCAGGTCTTAAAGTTTCTACTGTCTGTAAGTACTGATCGAGTACTGCTCTTCAGGAAGGCTTCTGACTCGGGACACATGCTGGGTACACTAGCGTAGCATCAGGGCTGAAGCAGAATCTCCCTCATCTTCTGGTTCCCCTTCTCAGAGCGATCTGAAGGAATCTTTCCAAAGTGTTCCCATGTGCCAGGAGCCAAGGACTCAGAGCTTTCCACACCAGGACAGCATCTCACGCTGTCCAGTTCTCCCCGAAGCACACAGAAGAATGTGAACGCAGTGGCCGCGGGAACACACAAAACACGTGTTAGGATCTGACACGCTGTCCTTAGCTAGGCGCCGTCAGTCACACCCCAGGTGGACACTTAACCACCCATGAAGATGTGGGGGAGCTTTTCAGACCTCATGCCTCACCTTTCTCATTTAAAAATGGGTAGACTGATAACGTTCTCAAATTTCTTTGAACATTCACTTACAGCATATAAGCTACAAGACACTTTCGGGTACATAACCAATTCCTGACTGGCTTTAGCCCCTTCCCGCATCCTGACCCCTGCCATCATAGTCGCCACCGACTCTTAGAAACACCGCGAGCTTCTCAGGTCAGGTTTTCCAGATTTTCATAACTGCTTCCCCTTCCAAACCCACACTTATCTCTTCTATGGTCCAGTGTGAGGTGAGGTTTGAACCTGTCATGCCTCAACTACCCCACTCCGCTTTGCCACAGGTGCCAGTGCCAACGTACCCCACCAGTCCATGTACTTTTTATAATGGCATTTGCAAGCTACCTATTTTCAAAGGCTAGCCTCTTATGCCTGCTGTTCCTCATTTGAAGAGGAACAAGCAGGAAGCCCAGGAAAGCACACACCATTCCCTTGGTCCTTCTAGCTCACCCACCCCTTCATCCTGCTTAGTGACAGCTGCCCCTTCTTTAATCGATCAGCGAGGTGCATTTGAAAACTTATTCTAGAAAACATTGGATTTTTTCCTTTGCTCTGTGTCAGGAGATGTGATTTGGTGAGCCCTGGGGTTTGAAGGGACAAGTCTCAGAAATTGATGAGAGCTCCTTTAGGGATTCAAGCTCGACCGAGCACACCTGTTACTCAAGGAGCCGACAATGACCTAGTGAGTGTGTGGGCATGTGAGCCCATGAGCTGGGGATTACAGCTCGACAGTGCTGGGGGTTACGAAATCCTATCAAGAGTCACCAAGAAGCCAATGTGGGGGTCCTACTTTCTCAAAGTCACAGACACTCTGAAGAGAGATCCTGTCTGATAGAGAAAGTGATTACCACACGAGCCATTCTTGTCTGCACAGCAATTCTGAGAGCCCATCCTGGGAGCTAGGTGTGTAGTGTTTATCGTATTGTTGAGGCTCGTAAAAATCTTGTATGGCTGCAGGCGAGCCAAACCCTTTGCAGGCTTTGCATCTCCGGCTGACTCTGGGGACCAAGCCCAATTTCTTCTCAGTATATAAGGGCATGGCACTGGGCTCAAGGCAGAGGAGTTCTCAGCTCCTTCCATCTCTTGTCTTTGCTCTCACCTCTCTCTAAGCCATCATGAGTCTACAGTGTAGCTCCAGGTCCCTGTGCCGCAGTGGCGGTGGCGGCAGGAACTTCAGCTCAGGCTCTGCCGGCCTAGTCAGCTTCCAGCGCAGATCCACCAGCAGCTCTATGCGCCGCAGCGGTGGAGGTGGTGGTGGGAGATTTTCAGGAGGAGGCTTCTGTGGGAGTTCTGGTAGTGGCTTTGGAAGTAAGAGTCTTATGAATCTTGGAGGTGGTAGGAGCATCTCCAAGAGTGTGGCTGGAGGTGGTGGCAGCTTCTGTGGTGGCTTTGGGGGTGGCAGCTATGGCGGTGGTGGCTTTGGGGGTGGCAGCTTCGGCGGTGGTGGCCTTGGGGGTGGCAGCTTCGGCGGTGGTGGCTTTGGAGGGAGTGGTTTTGGCGGAGGTCTTGGTGGTGGTGGTGGCTTTGGTAGTGGAGGTGGTTTTGGTGGTGGTAGATTTGGTAGTATGGGGCCTGTCTGTCCCCCTGGTGGCATCCAGGAAGTGACCATCAACCAGAGCCTTCTGCAACCCCTCAATGTCGAGGTCGACCCTCAGATTCAAAAAGTGAAGTCTCAGGAGAGAGAGCAGATCAAGACACTCAATAACAAATTTGCCTCCTTCATCGACAAGGTGAGTTCACCTGCTCAGAGTGAAGAGGGTTATCTGCTCCTAGGCTGTGAGAATGAGCAGAGGAAGGGGCGGGGCTTAGCCTTATGTGTCTGCATTTGATGACTAAAGGACATGTTGTGGAATGGGACATATGCTAAAAGTCTTCTCAGGAGTGATACTGATGAGTGTGCTCTTTTCTGGACAAAGGGAGCCTGATGATGAGTGTGGCTGACATCCCACTGCATTATCGCTGAGCTCTTGAACTGAATCGGGCTCACATCTGTTGAATGAAGATTATAGAAATGGGGCTACTGGAATTTTCTAGGGTGCAAAATAAGAAACTCACAAGGGTTTCAATGGTCACAAAGAGGTGTAACTCAGGATGTCCTGTGAGGGAGCAGGAAGCAGGGGAGTAGGTCAGCACCAAGCATCCTCTGCTCTCAGAGAGATGGCTGTCCTCTGGTAATTTCCCACAAGTATTGGATCAGAAGGAGATTTTTAAAAATACGCACATTCCATGGTTCAGTTCCAGAAAACCATGAGCGACTTTTGGCTTTTCTGTTAATTTAAAAATAATGTCAATATAAAATTAGCCACATTAAATTCCAAACCCAATTTGGTATTTTCCCGACAATGAACTGCATATCTATCCCTGTGATGTAAATGTCTATCTACCTAAGAACAATTGGAAGGCAAACTTGTGCAGCATCGCGAATCTACTTCAAAGCATCATGTCAATACTTGTATGTGTCTGGTGCTACTGGTGTTAGAGAGTTACTTCGTTCCAGGGCTTTTCTTTATTAAGCATGTTGGATTGATACGGATTCCACCTTGATCAGCTTCTCCCTACATCTCTTGCTGTCAAATGGGAATTGAAGTTCTTTTTATTATAAAGTACTGTACTAGTCTCGCTCAGCGGCCTTTAGACCCCATTCCTGCACTTGAGGTAACAGGTCTTCTGTTCCTAGGTGCGCTTCCTAGAGCAACAGAACCAGGTGCTACAAACCAAATGGGAGCTGCTGCAGCAGGTAGACACCACAACCCGGACCCAAAACTTAGATCCTTTTTTTGAGAACTATATCAGCATCCTCAGAAGGAAGGTGGACTCGCTGAAGAGTGACCAGTCACGGATGGATTCTGAGCTGAAGAACATGCAAGACCTGGTGGAAGAGTACAGGACCAAGTAAGAAAGCCTAGTCCAGCATGTTTATTGAACTAAATGGTTTCTGGAAACTAATATGCTAAGGATATGACTTATCATGTAGCAATGGCTTTCCCTCAGTGAGGGGCAAATCAATTGGGCATTAAAAAATAACCAAACAAGCCGGGCGTGGTGGCGCACGCCTTTAATCCCAGCACTCGGGAGGCAGAGGCAGGCGGATTTCTGAGTTCGAGGCCAGCCTGGTCTCCAGAGTGAGTTCCAGGACAGCTAGAGCTACACAGAGAAACCCAGTCTCGAACCCCCCCAAAAAAACCCAAAAAAACCCCAAAAAACCAAACAAACCTTCTTCATCTCCTCAGAACATAGTCGTAGTTGAATGGTTTTAGTGAGCAGAAGTAAGGGGTGTCCACGATGATCCTGCTTGTAGAGGGAGGCAGGGGGATCCTTTACTCCAGAATGCTGAGTTTCGGGCCTCAGTCTGCTTTAATCGCCCAATCACCTACACTTCCCTGCAGGTACGAGGATGAAATCAACAAGAGGACCAACGCAGAGAATGAGTTCGTGACCATCAAGAAGGTGAGCAAGCCCTGTGGGGTGGAGTTCATCTATGAAATAATAAATAAAGGTCATAGCAGAAGGAAGCCATGTTGTGGAGAACCAGGTAGCAAGCCTGCTGGGCATCTGGGGTAGGTTGTTTTCTTTTATTTCCGTGGACCTATGCTCGTCCCAGTACTTGGCTGCTCCACGCATCCTAAAGCAAGAAGGGAGGCAAGTTCTCAGCAAGTCAGGCTAGCTCTTCGGGGTATATGAAGAGGGAACAAGAACTGTGGTGTAACTGGGCAGAAGAGGAGTAGGTCCCCAACTCCATTTCCACTTGGAAAAACCCTTCATAGCTAGAGAGAGGAGGCCCGTCCTCAAAAAACCACGTCTTTATGATGCCTTTGTTCCTCAAGGATGTGGATTCAGCTTACATGAACAAAGTTGAGCTTCAGGCCAAGGCGGATGCCCTCCAGCAAGACATTGACTTCTTCTCCGCACTCTACCAAATGGTAAACTCTTGAATTTCAAGCAAGGCTACCTACCTCGAGTCCTGACCCCACTGCTTTGCAGAGTGGAAACCTTCCTTCCAACCTCCAGCCCCCAGCCCCCCATTCCCCCAAGCGCCCAAAGTTGTTGTTGTTTTAACTCTGTAAGAGTTACTGAACTATCTCGCATCCTGCAGGAAATGTCTCAGATGCAAACTCAAATCAGCGAAACCAATGTTGTCCTGTCCATGGACAACAACCGCAATTTGGATCTGGATGACATCATCTCAGAAGTCAAGGCCCAGTATGATAGCATTTGCCAGAGGAGCAAGGCTGAAGCCGAGACCTTTTACCAGAGCAAGGTAGAACACCTGCACGCTTAGCTGTTTCCTGTGCTTGCTGGTGTGTTTGTGTGCTAGAGCACCCTGGTTTCTATCCACGTCTAACCGAAACAACATGTCACCTTTAGTACGAAGAGCTGCAGGTCACTGCTGGCAAACATGGAGACACTGTGAGAAATACCAAGATGGAGATTTCTGAGCTGAATCGAATGATCCAGAGACTTCGATCTGAAATTGATGGTTGCAAGAAACAGGTACCCTCAGATACAAAGTATGGGGTGACCCTGGGGCCTTAGGGGGGACGTAATCCTTACCAAGGCTGAACTACCTTCTCCATTCCCTTTGGGGACTATGGCAGCTTCCAGAATTCAGCTCTCATGAGAGATACTTGTAAGGGAAATTTGAGAAGATGACATAGTAAAGATGGAGGTCATAGTGAACTCCTAGCCCATTACCTTAGGAGCTGAGGGATGAGGAGAGGTAGTCAGAAATTTTGAAGTTGAACTTCAGGTTAGGCCCAGGAGAAGGAACTAAAACCTTTCAAGTCCTTTAAGGAAGTCATGATGGTAGCTAAGGTGACTGGAGGCCCAGGGATTCTGTGCTTTAGTGTACTGGTCCACTGAGGTAGCAAGGCTAACAGAATGGAAAGATCGGGTGGCTTGAGGGTCTGTGTGCCCTTGTAATGCGCTGTATTCTTTGTCTCTCAGATCTCCCAAATACAGCAGAACATCAATGATGCTGAGCAGCGTGGTGAGAAAGCACTCAAAGATGCCCAGAACAAGCTGAATGAGATAGAGGATGCCATGTCGCAATGCAAGGAGGATCTTGCCAGATTGCTGCGTGACTTCCAGGAGCTGATGAACACCAAGCTGGCCCTGGACATGGAGATTGCCACATACAAGAAACTTCTGGAAGGAGAGGAGATCAGGTGAGGAAGGTGTCCTGGCAGCCTGGTCACTTCTTAGGGATTCCTTGCTGACTGTCATTTGTCTTGCTTTGGGAAGATCACCACAACATGGGGTGGAAGTGAGGCTTCAAGTTCACAAGTCCTAATTTCTTCCCTTTTCTTTCATCTTCTCCTGTTATTTTTTCTGTTCTGTCCTCCCCATTGCTCTTCATATGAAACGGAGCAATTTATTGAGGGTGGCCTGGATCTCTTGACAGAACCTAATAGCTGAGCCACATAGCTCTAAGAGCCTTGTCTAATTTAGGGAGATCTCTCCCTGCTTGGACTCAGGCTGGAGAAAACCAACTTGGGTGGGCTGGGGAGAAGTCTGGGTTATACCCCTTAAGAAGGGGGGCGCTGCGAGGGTGCAGGTACTGAGGGGTTTGTTTCCCCCCACCCAGGATGTCTGGAGAGTGCACCCCCAACGTGAGCGTGTGTAAGTACAAGAGGATTTCTCAGGGTGCTTGGCTGGGTGGGGGACGAGCGAGCGCAGTGGGATGGGGTCTAATGGAGGCTGGCTGGGTTGGGGACGAGCGAGCACAGTGGGATGGAGTCTAACGGAGGCTCTCTGCAGCGGTGAGCACCAGCCACACGAGCATGAGCGGAAGCAGTAGCCGAGGAGGCGGCGGCAGCGGCGGCGGCAGATACGGAGGCGGCGGCAGCTACGGCGGCGGCTCTGGAGGCGGCAGCTACGGCGGCAGTTCTGGAGGCGGCAGCTACGGCGGCAGTTCTGGAGGCAGAGGCAGTGGTGGCAGCTACGGCGGCGGCTCAGGAGGCGGCAGCCACGGAAGTGGCTCCGGGGGCGGCAGCAGTGGAGGCCACAGAGGTGGCTCTGGAGGGGGCGGTGGCAGCTCCGGAGGCAGCTATGGTGGCTCCTCTGGCGGAGGCCGGGGAGGATCCAGCTCCGGTGGCGGTGGAGTTAAGTCCTCTGGCAGTTCTACCGTGAAGTTTGTTTCCACCAGTTACTCCCTAGGGACCAAATAAAGAGGTGGCCACCACCCCATTAGCTCTGCCTTTCCATCAAGGCCAAACATGGCTGGCAAGACCAAGATCAATCCCACCAGCCTTGTTAGAGAAAAGAGCTATGGTTAATTGCACAGATTAGGCTTATTTTCCCTGCGCTTTCTTTTCTGCTCCGCTTGCAAAGAAGTTTTCATATTAGTAGCAGTCTGAGTCCCATGGTAACAATCCCACTTTATGTTCTGCTGAACTGCCATCAGTTCATCACCAACATGACATTTCAAAGAGGACTTCAGATCTAGGGCTTCCTTGCCTGGCATGCCCAGAGCACTGGGTTGCCCCTTAGCATCCCGTATCCTGCAGCACGCTGAGCTGCTTTGGTTTTGTACATAAGGTGTTTGCGAGTTTGTCTTTTATGGAGCGCTCTGAACGACCCCAACCCCCTAAACCCTGTTTCTTTGTTTTGCTGCAATAAACTGCATTAGAAACTCTCAATCTGTTTCTGCCCGTTTGTGTACGATGGCATGGAGGGTGAGTGGGCGGCTTGTGTGACTGACAGCCTACACAAACAAAAGGCTTGTGTGTGTGGGGGTGGGGTGGGGTGGGGTGGGTGGTGGGTGGTGGTGGTGGTGGTCAGGATCCAGGATCTTGAGTGTGAAGGGGGACAGATCAGGCCACTTTAACAAGGGTGGAACCCCAGAGCACAAGCTCTCTCACAAGTGGTCCTACTGGAGGGCTCTATTTGTTAGCATTATGTCTAAGCTCCGCCCCATAGTTACCTGGCAACAGCGGAGTTTGTCTGACTCACTACAAAAGGGTCTGCTTGCCCCCTCCTCTCTTTCTTACTCTTGCTCTTGCCTTCCTACTCCTGCTCTGTGCCCTCACCCCTTCCCCCCTCTCTCCCCATCCCTTTCCTCCCTCTCTCTCCACGTACTCATGGCAGGTCTCTCTCCTTTCTCCCTCCTCCTCCTCCTCCTCCTCCTCCTCCTCCTCCCCCTCTTTTCCCTCCCCTCCCTCCCTCTCTGTCTCTCTGTCTCTCTCTCTGCCTCTACTACCCTCTTTAACTCCCCTCCCCGTGCCCTGAATAAACTCTATTCTGTACTATCCGGTTGTGTGGCTGGTTCCTCAGGGGGAAGGGATGCCTCAGCATGGGCCCGCAGAGGCACCCCCTTCCTCCACATCTCATCTCACATCCACCTTCATCACTATTTGCGTGAGAAGGCTTTCTTAGAAGGAGCATGTTGGGAAGGTATTCCGCATTGAGAAGGTAGGAAAGCAGTTCCTGGAAAAGACATTACTCACGTGGAACAACCAGCGGCGAAGGGTCGGCAGGGACAGCAGCCAAAATGCAAGCATTGGCCTGAGGAGGGGTGATAAGAGTCAGACAGGCAATGTTCTCTCTTCCCCACCCCCTCAGACCACCAGCCAAGGCTTTGCCTAATCTAAGATGTGATATTCTAGGTACACAAACCAAACTTGTGAAGTAGCCAGGGCATGACAGAGCGACTAGGAGCATGGACATCTGAACTCAGAGGTGCTCGGGCTGGAGTCTTAACTAGTTAGGGGGAAAATGCACAAGACACAGATTTCAGTTTCGGTAGCTCTGCCTTGGGGGATATGAAATTACCTCTTCCTCATGGGGATCTTCATGAGGACTGAGTAAGTGGATGAACTATAGCTCAGCTATAGCAAACACCCACTAAGTACCCTTTGATGATGATGGTGGTGGTGGTGGTGGTAGTGATGATGGTGATGATGGTCGTGGTGGTGATGTGCCAGCCATTGTTAACATTGCTTGCTGAACTTTGGGCAGCCCAGTAAATTCTTGTTTAAAAGAATCAACAAATTACCACCTTCCTGATGGTTCCAAAAACCATGAAAAAGTCAGCTCTCTAAGGACCATTTTCTTAGCTTCTAATTAGAAAGCGTCTTCCTATCTATCTCTAGGGTCAGGCGGGGCTGAGGAATAAGGAGGGCTCAGATGGGCAGGGGTAATGTGTAAACAGCACCAGGGGATATACCCTGTTTCCTGTGTAGTTGGTTCTTCTGTAGGATCAGTTCTTCCAGATTTCCTGTGTCCTATGGAGCACCTGGCACCTTGACTGCTCTGTGGCTTAGCCACCAGGCACAGGCTTGCTTTCCCTGCAGGTTTGCCCCTCGACTGTTCCCTTACACTGGTAAACCTGTCTAGATTGGCACTTGACAACCCTGAGAAGTTAATCCTTTTTGTTAAACACGTAGCAACTGGCCCCTGCCCTGAGACAAATTCCTTATGCTCTCAAACAAAACTGGCTAGCTCAACCCGCTCCTTGTTGATTTATTGGTGCGGGCCAGCCCTCATCTTGCGGTGTACCTCAGGATGTTTCAACCACCTCTTTATACATGCCTTCTTAAGAAACGCTGCAGACTGGCCACCCTGGCACAGAGTGTTCCTTTCTTTGGAATTCTGATATATTCCCCCAACTTGGCATGACTTGGACACCCCCTTTTGCAAATTTTCATGCTGTGAGTTTTGAGGTCACTCAAGCTGTGTGTTCAGCTGGAAGAAATATCTTTGTCAGATGTGTTTCTGCCTGGACTGATAATGTGAGTTTAGAAAGTGTTCTGAAGCAATGTGAAGAATAAGGACCCTATTGACATCGCCTGTGTCTAATCCACTCAGGTGAAGAAGGGTAACTCATGCTTAGGGTGTGGAGATCCGTGAATGCTTTTTGGGTATCCTGCATCTCAGTCAACTCTTAGGTAAAATGGATAAGAGAGTATTTGCTCTAGACACCAAGAGAATAAAACGTAACTGTGGCTGTTAGATAGAAATGGTTAGTGATATTAAAAGGGAACTTGGTGTCCTGTTTTATAAAAAGATAATGGAGAGAAGGAGTATGATTGATGGAGGTGCAGTCATGTGTGGGGGAAGGGGGTTCCTCTGCGGGCCCATGATGAGGCATCCCTTATCACTGAGGGACCAGTCACATGACAGTATAGTATAGAATAGAGTTTATTCAGGGCATGGGGAGGGGAGTTGAGAGGGTAGTAGGGACAGAGAAAGGAAAGAGAGAGAGGGAGAGAGAAGAAGAAGAAGAAGAAGAAGAAGAAGAAGAAGAAGAAGAAGAAGAAGAAGAAGAAGAAGAAGAAGAAGCACAAGAAGAGGAAGAGGAAGAGGAAGAGGAAAAGAAGAAGAAGAAGAAGAAGCACAAGAAGAGGAAGAGGAAGAGGAAGAGGAAAAGAAGAAGAAGAAGAAGAAGAGGAAGAGGAAGAGGAAGAAGAAGAAGAAGAAAAGAGAAGAGAGGAGAGGATAAGTATAGGGTCCAGGTCATGAGCACATGGAGGAGGTGGGGCAAAAGGACAGAGAGGAAGCAAGAAGTCAAGAGAGCAAGAGAGAGAGAGAGGAGGGGCAAACAGCCTCCTTTATAGTGAGTCAAATACACCTGGCTGCTGCCAGGTTAACTGTGGGGTGAAACCTAGACAAAAAGCTAACACTGGGCAGCTGGATTAGTAAGGAGGGCTTTCTACACACACACACACACACACACACACACACACACACACACACACACACACACACACACACAGAGTTTGGAAGACATTAATTTGGATGTCCAGCATCCACATAAAAGGCAGGGGCAGCAACAAGGCTCTGTAACACCAGCACTGGGGGTGGGGTGGGGCAGGGGTATGGAGAAAGGAGGGGACTCGCTGGCCGGTCACCTTGCCAAACCGATGAGCTCTAGATTCAGTGAGAGACTCTGTTTCAAAACATAAGGTGGAATATGACTGAAGACAGCGTTGAGCTCTGGCTTCCGTAAGTACGCATACACACACGCATCTGCACACACACACACACATGCATATACACACGTACCAACACGAACTCATTCATATGCACAAGACATACAGTCTGAGCAGGGGAATGGGACAGAAGTAGAAGGCAGCAGTTTCTCGGGGCCCGGGGCAGCACTGCAGAGCGATGGATCCATTTCACCAGTGTGGACCAAGTTGAACCTGCTCCTGACAACTGATTTGTGTGATTACACATATAAGGAGTGGGTGCTGCTGGGCTTGTGTTAGCTTGTGAAGTATCCTATATTTTCACTGTCTGAACTACCAGATCAACTCTATCTTGTTATCAATACCTAAATTCGTCACGAAAGGTACCTTGGTGCTTGTGGATTTAGAATAATGGAGGTTGAGTGGCTTTGAGGGGATGGTATACTGGCTACATAAAAAGAGCTGACCTCTGTGGGATGATGGCTATAACACCACTTTTCAAGGACACCACATGTTCCTGCACTTTAGCTTGCATGCTCTAGATTCTGTTTTAGGGTTACGTTGTAGCATGGTGGTGGAGTGTGTGTGTGTGTGTGTGTTCATGTGGTATGTGTGTGTATGTGTGTGTTCATGGGTGTGTGTGTGTGTGTGTGTTCATGGGTGTGTGTGTGTATGTGTGTGTTCATGGGTGTGTGTGTGTATGTGTGTGTTCATGGGTGTGTGTGTATGTGGTGTATATGTGTGTGTATGTGGTATATATATGTGTGTGTTCATGTGATATGAATATATGTGGTGTTTATGTATGTGTTCATGTGATATGTGTGTGGTGTGTGTATGTGTGTGTTCATGTGATATGTGTGTGTGTGGTATGTTTCTGTATGTGTATGTTCATGTGGTATGTGTGTGTATGTGTGTGCATGTGTTCATGTGGGGAGATGTAGAGGCCAGAAGTGGACATTGGTGACTCCCTTGATCAATTACTCTCTACTTTAGTTTTTGAGACAGGCTTTCTTACTGAGACTGAAGCTCATTGCTTTGGCTGGACTGTCTGGCCAATGAACTCCAGGGATCTGTTTGTCTCTGTTCCCCCCAGTGCTGAGGTCACAGGCATGCACTGCTGTGCCTGGCCTTTAGGTGCATACTGGAGACCCAAAGGGAAGTCTGTATGCACCGAGATCTCATCTCCCCAGCCCCCAGGTTACATGATTTTTATCGTATTTCAGTGTGCTTTCTATTTGAAATTTGTGCCTGGATTCAAGACCGCTCAAATAAAGTTTTCCCGTACAAATAGTATAATTCAGAGGGCAAACCAAGCACTGGGGACTCTCCTGGATGAAACATGATTTTTGCTTCCAGAAATATCAGAAACGTGGTTGGTAGGGAGTATAAAAACATATCAGTACCATTCCCATGACCCAAGCAATGATGGAAACACACAGGGCACAGAAAATGGTGTAGAGATATAAGTGTGATTAAAGGCGATGTTTGGCAGGGGTTTAAGGGGCACATGTGAGTTTTTGGAAAAGAGAAGACTATTCAAAGCAGAGCTCTGGGAACAGAGAATAATCTGTGCAAAGGGAAGGAAGAATAAAATTACTTAAAGCATAAACTCAGTGTCAATTGAACTTGAAGAGATTCCTACCCAATGAAAATGGACTGTGTGGCAGCCCCAGCTCGGAGTGTAGATGTGGGCTGTGCGGGCAGCCGAATGAGCTCGTACTTTGTCTGTGTAGGCTTCCTAAGGAACTTTGACTGTCAATGTACCCAGTTCTCAGATGGAGTTTGGGGCTTATTACAGGGGATACTGGGCCAGTGGAAGAGAGGGGATTACATTGCTGCCACCAGAACAGGAAATGGAGTGGGTAACAGCCTCGTGCCTGAGTTCCCCCAAAACATGGATCTGCCTGAGGGAGGCCTGTTTGTGGATAGAATCAGTTGTCATATGTGAGGAGGAGCCATCAGAAGAATAGGAGAGTAATGTGGTCAGATCGGGGTTTTAGAAGGATCACCAAAGGCAGAATTTTTCATAGGCTGCGTCATAAGAGACATTTCTGTTTTTGTGGCATAAATGGTGTTAGTTCTGAGCACTGGGAGACACTCCCGGGAATTTAAAGATTGCTAAGCTCTGTGCAAGCCTGTCTGTCCTGCAGTTGGTTTTTGAGTACTGGTTAGGCCTGGGCACAAATACAAACAGACACTGTCCTTGGCACCCAGGGAGCTCACTCTGGTGGGCACAAGCTTCAGGTGTCACACTGTGACACTTTCTCTGGGAGGGAGAGATTGGAGCACTATACCTAAAATTCTTTGCTCACAAGGATGTTGGGAAGATGATTTCAAAGCCCACCATGTCCCGTGGTGTGTACCCTCTGTAAGCAGAGCCTCACCTGCCAGTCTCAGGAATGAGTGAGTCAGGGCAGAACATGTCTCATCCGATCTGTACTTTTGTAGCTTTACGACCTCTCACTTGTGAAGCTGCAACACAAGATAGGCTTTTCCTATATTCCCTATTTCATGGAAAACTCAAAGAAGACCTTAAAACCCGTGTTAGCCACATGGGTCTGTTTACTTTGTGAAAACTCACCAAGCACACTGGAATTTCACGATTTGTATGTTTTGAGTAAGAGAAGATTACTGAAGTTTATTTTAAATTGACAATTAAAGGAGAGGAACCAAATGGCACAAGAATCATTGACTTGCATCTGAATTTAATTCGAGCATCAAGAGAGGTGTGCAGTAGGACTGTCTAGTGGCCTGTGGACCACCCATTTCCTCTTAAAAAAAAAAAGAAAATGATCACTTAGGGAGGACTGGACAGGCCCTTCCTGGAGAGAGAGAATTGCAAGAACAGAGACAGAAAGTTCATAGGGAAGACAGTAAGTTCAAGTCCTTAAAGATGACAAAGCCACCCAAAACGAGGCTATACATTTCATAGACAATAAGCCATCAGATCTTAGGAGGTGGGTAGAAGCCCAGATGTAGGCAGGGCAGGGTGAGAGGGTGAGACCCAGAGAGCTGAGGAAGCTGGCTTCTGTGTACACGACCTGGGTCACACCAGCCGGTACAGGCAGAAGCTGGGGAGGTGAGGTAAGAGACAGGTTGGTCAGCAGCTACTTCTGCTCTGGCTCTCTTCCTACCAGGGTTATGGATGTAAACTTGAGTCACCCATGTTGGGAAGACAGAGTGAATTCTCAGATGACTTAGAGCGAAGGGGTAATTTGGGGGGAGGGGGCACAGAGAACTTCCAAAGGAGACACTTGTTTGAGCAGGTTCCTTCGAGAATGTTAGAGTAAGGATTCTTGAAGGGCTATCCAGTAAAAATCTGGAGGTCTCCAGCGAGACTCCAACATGTCATCTCCTGGTGGCCTGATGCAGATGTAATACTTTCTGTTTATCTAAGTAGTCACAGCTAGAAGGAGGGGACTCTGTGAATACAGTCCTGTGGTATTCTCCTTCTCCCTGTCCCTGGCAGCCACTGTCCTGAGTGTCTTCAATATCCTTCCAAATGTATTTCTGTACATCGATAGAGAGGGCATGCAGCCGGTGGCTCTCCTTTCTCAGGCTTTCTACAGCTCTGGACATCTCTCTCAAGCCTACTTGATTGTCTCCATCTCACTGGGATTTGAGGGCTTGCCACACAGCTAATAAGTGTTTTGGAACCTGGCTGTGGCTTTTGCCCATAGGCAATAAAAGCACAGAGTGGTTTTGCATTTTGTGTGAACTTTCACTGTATCTGTAGACATCTCCTTCCTCAGCCTAGACCCAAGTGTCTCCCACAGCATCATGTTTCTGGAAAGACAGAATCCCTTCCTTAGTCTGTTGACTGAAGAAGCCACAGGGATATCTCTGGGCCATTCTTTATCCCTTGAAGGGTCACTCTGTTCTAGCTCTTGACCAGTTCCTCTGTCTGGAGTCTTCCCACCCTATAGTGATATGGCTTTTATACAGACATCTTCTCTAGCTCCAGAGACAAATGGGTTTCTCGCTCCCCCATTCCCTCCGATACCAGTTGCCCTCCCTCCCACTACTCAGCCAACCCAAGACAACCTGGAGTCCCTGGGAAACTCAGCAGTTCTGACAGCTCTTCCCATACCTGTCACCTCTCACATCCTAACATGGCTGAGCTCACTCCACCACCCAACTCCCTCCTGTGGGCGTTCACTGACCCAGGGCTGTTTGCTAGCACTTAGGGAGGAAGAAAGCCAAAAGATGATCTGGAATTGGAGACTGTGATACTCTTGGAGTCCTAGGAACTAAAATCCTCCAGAAGATTCCATTAGGATAAAGATGGCGAGGTCCCATACATATACCCACATAAACCTGTCTGTCTATGTATGTACATACGTACATATGTACGTATGTACGTATCTATCTATCTATCTATCTATCTATCTATCTATCTATCTATCTATCTATCTATCTACTATCTATCTATCACCATGAGGGTTGGGAACACATATCTCAGTAGTAGAGTTTTGTTTAACATGCATCCCAGCCCTGGGAATGTTTCAATTCCCAGCCCTGTGAAGAAACATTAAAAAAACAACAATAACAAGAAAACAAAAACCCCAATCAACCAACTGCAACCACCACCACCAACAACAAAAAGGTATAAATCATAGCTTTATGGATATTGACAAAAGTTTCTTTGGAAAAATAACATTAGTATTGTCATTATTGTTACTTGAGACAGGGTTTAGCCTAGGCTAGCTTGGAACTTGCTATATAGTCCAGGCTTGCCTTGGACTGGTGGCAATCCTCCTACTTCAGGTTCCCAAGCACGGACATTACAGACAAAAGCCACCAAGTCTGAGTAAGTTATTTCCTTGCGTCAGGATTCTGAAAATATCAGTCTCATTGCTTCCTGCCTTAGAATGAAAGTGAGACCCTGCACTGTGGGGAGGAGATAAGCACAGATGTATCATGGTTACACCATGTAACCATAACCCTAACTCTAACCATAACCACAGCTGTAGTTACAGATGTGTAAAAGGAGACACAGAAGGGAAGGTTGGTCATATGATCACACTTATATTTTAAACATAATGTTTTTTATTATTTCACTGACAGTTTTATACATTTCATACAATTTAAACATATTCACCTCTCATACAGATCCAGCCCTACTCCTACCCCTCCCAGCTATGCCATGGGGGTCACCCTCTAAGGGGGGATGGCTGACCGCACAGGGCCACCCCTTGGAAGAAAACAGATTCTTCCCCATCAGCTATCAACTGTGAATGTCTTCTAGCTAGCGGTGGGGGCTTGTGAGTCCTTTCAGACTCTGTATATTTTGTTACGTAGACTCTTAGGCAAAGTTGCTCTGGAATGCAGAATTAAGCAGTGTTGTGCTCAAATGTGGAATCACTATTTGGTTAGCAGCAAATGTGGGCTGTCTGTTGGAAATATTGACATTCTGAATAGTTTCATCACTGATGATACACGTTTACCAAGAAGTAAAAGACAAAACCAAAACATAAACCAAAACCAAAACAACCCCCCCTAAACCTCCAGTAAGTCCCCTGATGAAAAGAAAATGAGTTCTTCTTTTTAGGCAGCAGCTATCTTCTGCAACAACATAGTATACTGGAAAGGGCCAAAAGTACTTTTTATTTGTGTATGACACGAATTCTGGAAGTCCCAGTTCACTAGATACCAGCAACACTGTCATGTCAGTGTCAAGAGAAAACCATACCCAGAGGTTTCTGAAACATTCCTAGGACAGCAATCATCCTGAGTGTGTGTGTGTGTGTGTGTGTGTGTGTGTGTGTGTGTGTGTGTGAGAGAGAGAGAGAGAGAGAGAGAGAGAGAGAGAGAGAGAGAGAGAGCAGGGACATCAGTAGAGCATTCTGGGGTTAACTTAAAGTACACACTTTCAACTATATGACCTCTTTCCCCATCTCAGCTGTAGAAAAGCTGTAGCCCCACCTGAAGAATATTAGATGTATTCCCAAGTGTGTAACTCTCTTTGTTACTTTGTTTTATTCTCCACTTATTTTCTTAAAAGAAAGTGAATGATTAAAAACAGAACTCAAGGAGCACTCTGCGTACAGATTAAGATAAGAAACCGAACCAAACCAAACCAAACCTAGTCAAACATGTGAAGAGAGCTGTCACTACAGAAGGGAAGTCAGAGGCTATGCTGTCATGGAAACCAATAGGTGAGCACTTTGGAAGAAGCAGCCTGGAAGAGAAGCCAGTGGGGATAAGGACTCAGGGTGAGAAGAGCCAGAGCAGGGTCCCAGCAGATGGGAGTTGATCACAGGCTTCTTCCCCCAAGAAGAAGATGCTGCCTATGGGCAGCTTCAGTGGGAAGCCGAAAGCTGCAATGGTCTGTAAGATGGCTCCTTAAAGGAAAAGTTGGCTGGATCTCAGTGCCAGATAGAAAGGAGAGGAAAGATGCCCACAAGACATTTGGGTGGTGCCGGGAATTTTTAGTTCTTTGTTGAAAGGATGGGTACCCATGATGCCTTGCGCCACTCTGTGTCACTGTTCTCACTCCTCCCACTTCTGCTGGAGGACACCTGACACTCCCTGCCAATCCATAGTCAGAAAAAAAAATGGCGCCTGATGTCTTAGTCAACTTGTGACCTTCTTCACAGGTTCAGGTGAAGGGTGTTCCCACCCTTCCCACAGGCCCACACCCAGTTTCCAATCTGTCAATATAGGCCCTGCTCGCTCTGTCTAGGCAGTGTGGAGTGTCCTCTGCTGGTACAGAGGTGTCTTTACACATAGACACTGCTGCCTGGACTAAGCTGCACAAGGCAGAGGCTTCTGGGACAAGGAGGGAAGATGCTGTAGTTGTAACAGTTCAGGAAGATTCTTGGCAGTGATTGTGAGATGCTGTAGCCGAGCTCATTCCTTACTCTCTTCCCACATCCTTCAGATTCCCTCTCTTGTTCCTGTTCCAAATAGTCTCAGGTTCCTAGACTGAACTTATAGAATGTTTTGACCAGTTATTTTAAAAATGCGAAGGCCATGGTTTTGGCTTGGGCTATCTCATAGGCTACCTAGAAAACATTTTTTCGCGTGTTCAGTTAAAAAAAAATTAGGGTCTGTAGAGACTGCTCAGAGGTTAAAAGCACTGGTGGCTCTTGCAGAGGACCTGAGTTCAGTTCCCAGAATTCCTGTGGAAGCTCGCAACCATCTGTAACTATAGTTCCAGGGGATCCAGTGTCCTCTTCTGACCCCCATGGACACCAGAGGTGAGTGTGGTACGCATACATATGTACAAGCAAATTGCTTATGCACATTAAGATGAAAATATGGAACTCCTTTAAGAAGGAGTTCAGTCTTTGGTATGGGTTGCTTGGTTAATGCTATGTACCCAGAGTGGCTTAAAAGCTTGCAGACGGAGACTGTAAAGAAGCCGACAGCTGGGGGCTGTGCCTGCTGCTGGTTCCTCCACTGTCACACTCTTCTGTTGCTGTAGAAATGCTCTTGCCATCTTAGCAGGACATTTACAGGACAGGGATGGAGATGATCCATCTGAGGTTGTTAGGGCCTATTGTCTACCCCCAATCTAAAAACTTCACAAACAACGTAATGATAGCACCATGAAGGAAGACAGAAGGGAAGGAAAAGCCGCCTCTAAAAACAGTAATTGTTTCTAGTTTGTTCTTGATAGCTGTGGCTGTAACTGCAGACTATGTACAACTATTAGGAGGTTTAAAATAGGTATTTTCAGCCAGGTCAATGCCAGCCGCTCTAGAGACAGAGGCAGGAGAATCGCAGTTCCGAGCTAGCCCAGGGAACTTAGAGAAACGGTAAGTGGAAAGCTGGGCTTGGTGAAGCTTTTGCTGGATGTGTGAAGTTCTATTCTATTCCTAGTACCTTAAAAAAATAACATTTTGGGGACTATAGAGATAACTCAATGGTTAAGATCACTGGTTGCTCTCATAGAGGATTCAGGTTCTGTTCCCCAGCACCCACATGGTGACTTCCAGTCATTTGTATCTCCGGCTGTAGGGGACCCAGTGCCCTCTTCTGGGCCTTGTAGACACCAGTGATGTAAGTGATATGGTGTGTAACACATAGGCAAAACACTCATAAACATAAAGTAAAATAAAATAGGTGTGAAGAATTTAAAAATGACCTTTTATTCAAGGCCCAGACAAATGCCATGACTCCTGTGAGGCCCTGAGATAAGAGAGTGTTCCTTCCTGTCTCACTTTAACCTGCCCACATCTCAGTGTTTGAGATGTCACCTGAGTGATTTAGGAGGCCCTAGGTGGGTGGCAGGGTCATGCCTTATTTATTTCTGATTCTTTTAAAATGGGTTTAAAATCACTAAAAAAGCAGCACACGGTGTCTTTACTTTTCAAACCGTATCCGGGACAGAGTTGTGTCCTAATGAAATATACTCGTAGTCAGAAACAAGGCCACTGCTTTACTGCTATGCAGCTCCTGCCAGGACAGCGCTTCCTGTGCGGGGCTGGGCTTGGGGTGTGTCGGGGAAGGGAGGGCCTGGCCGGAGAAGCAATGATGTCTGCCTTTCATGGGGTTGGAGAGGTCCCTAGGGTCATTCCTGGAGACCCAGCGAGAAGAGGAGACTAGCTATCTCTTTAGAAAGACCCGAGTGAGCTAATATTTCCTGAAATTGGGGGTCAGCACAGGGGTTTGGGAGTGTGTAGTGAGCTATGCAATCATTCACTAGTGGGGGATTTGTTGTGGACAAAGTGAGTGCTTCGCTGTGGCAAAGGGAAAGGTGTTTGTGTTAGTGTTGTGTGACAGACTTTGAAGAGATGCTACACACACACATACGCACGCACACACACTTACACTCACACATACATACACTCACACACACACATTCTCATGCACACTCACATGCAATCACATTCTCTTCACAGACACTGACACACACACTCATACACACTGACACACACACAGTCACATACATAAACTCTCACACTTGCACACATATTCAAATATACACTCATAATACACTCTCATACTTACTCATACATACACACTCAAACACACACACACTCAAACACATACAGTCAAGTACACATTCATACACATACAGTCACAAAATCACAAACTCTTACATATGCTCGAGCGCGCGTGCGCGCGCACACACACACACACACACACACACACACACACACTGAGCCCTGGAGCTCTTTGGGAGTTAGTAACAAGAATATAAATGAACAATTACTCACATGGAGCCAGAACGGATAATTAAACAGCAGAATGGCCACTCAAACACAGCTCATCACCCCTGAGACCTGCAACCCTGAGCTCTCCACAAGCCACTCCACATCCTAAACATCTTTCAGCTTGGCTGACTGAGTCTCTCCCCCTTCTTGTTCACTCTGTTTTATTCAGTTGGTAGAGGCCCTCAAGAATTCCAGACTCCAGTGACCCGGAATACCTGACTGACTTACCTCCTGTTTACCACACGAGACTTTAGAGACTCCCCTCTTCACTGGGGCCAGTGCTTCAGTTCAGAAGGAGTGTTGCCATTCTGAGGAACATGCCAGGTAACAGTTAGGTCAGGATGGCCTAGCCTCTGGCCATTTTCAGGGTGGCGTGAGGCCTTTCACCTTGACTTTTACTAGAAAGGTGAGCAAAAGGCCACTGTGGTTTGGCCTCAGTCATGGGTAGGTGCTTTCAGCTTTGCCTCTGGAATGAGTCTTTGGGGATGGTAATCTAGGAGTCACTGTTGCCCTTTTTCTGTGTGTGTGTGTGTGTGTGTGTGTGTGTGTGCACTAGAAGCCAACCTGGAATTGTTTCTCAAACACTGTCTGTCTTGTGCACTTGAGATAGGGTCTCTCTCTGGAGCCGTTGGCTCCCTGTGTAGGACAGGCTGGCCATTAAAGCCCACAGCACTACTCTTGGCTTTCTACCCGGGTGCTGGGCATTGGATTCAGGTCTTCACAGCGACACAACAGATACTTCACCAACTGAGCTGCCTCCCTGTCCTCGCCAGTCCTTTTAAAAGAGAGTTCCATCAAGTTCACCCAATACAGGAGATGAGCATTAGCCACACAGAACATCTAACTTTAGTTCAAGACACTCTGCCTCAGATGCTACCATCATGACAAATGCCCCTGCAGGTACACCAATCAGGTTCTCCTGAGACTCTCTGCCTCAGATACTCCTGTCATGACAGATGCCCCTGCAGGTACACCAATCAGGTTCTCCTGAGACTCTCTGTCTCAGATACTCCTGTCATGACAGATGCCCCTGCAAGTACACCAATCAGGTTCTCCTGAGACTCTCTGTCTCAGATACTCCTGTCATGACAGATGCCCCTGCAAGTACACCAATCAGGTTCTCCTGAGACTCTCTGTCTCAGATACTCCTGTCATGACAGATGCCCCTGCAAGTACACCAATCAGGTTCTCCTGAGACTCTCTGCCTCAGATACTCCTGTCATGACAGATGCCCCTGCAAGTACACCAATCAGGTTCTCCTGAGACTCTCTGTCTCAGATACTCCTGTCATGACAGATGCCCCTGCAAGTACACCAATCAGGTTCTCCTGAGACTCTCTGCCTCAGATACTCCTGTCATGACAGATGCCCCTGCAAGTACACCAATCAGGTTCTCCTGAGACTCTCTGCCTCAGATACTCCTGTCATGACAGATGCCCCTGCAGGTACACCAAGAAGGTTCTCCTGAGACACTCTGCCTCAGATACTCCTGTCATGACAGATGCCCCTGCAGGTACACCAAGAAGGTTCTCCTGAGACTCTCTGCCTCAGATACTCCTGTCATGACAGATGCCCCTGCAGGTACACCAATCAGGTTCTCCTGAGACTCTCTGCCTCAGATACTCCTGTCATGACAGATGCCCCTGCAAGTACACCAATCAGGTTCTCCTGAGACTCTCTGCCTCAGATACTCCTGTCATGACAGATGCCCCTGCAGGTACACCAAGAAGGTTCTCCTGAGATCCCACAGGGGCCCTGCTGGAGTTGATAAAGGTAGGCAAGGTTATGGGGTCCTGGCTGAGAATCTACATGGGACCTTTTCACATCTGCCTATTGGGAATGTTACTACCAACTTAGTTCTTGCCCAGGCCTGGCCTGGGCAGAGGTGTGGTACTCTTACCTACTAAACAAACCAAACCTATGCAGCTTTATTCAAGTGTTTCTTCATCTTAGAGTTCTCTCCCTTTTCAGTGCATGATACTTATCCATCCTTTGAAAACAAGCTCACGGATGTACCTCCTTTTCCGACTCCTGTATCACCTTACTACCTCCATTTTCTTGCTCCTGATAGGTATATCTGGTGATGTGTCAGCTCATGAAGTCCAGCCGAGGGCCTCTGCTTTTAGCTATATTCCACCACATCATGTGATAGATCAAAGTCAGCTTTGGGGCCTGTTTTTATATCACCGCACAGATTAGAAAATACTCCAAATCAGGGCTTTCTTCCACCAGAGAGCAGCTGTTAAAACCCGGCCAGCACACCATCTCCACACTATGCATCTGTGTGGTGTTCTTGCTCACGAGTCTTTCACCCATGGGCTAATGAATCTCTTGTGGGAGGGAACCGTGTCTTCATCTTTTCATCCCAAGAGTACGACAGAGTGTGTATCTTCCTACAGGGGAGCAGAGAGGGCTTGTGGTTCAGTGACTGGAACAGACATGAACTAGAGGGAAGGACCCCATTGGCACAGGTCAGGGTCCACCAGTCCAGAAGAGATCCTGTCTGGCTTGGGTCTTGGAGGGTGGGTCATGGTCTTGGGTGGAGGCGGGATGGGTGAGTGGGGTCCCAGGCATTTCTCACCCCCAAAGAAGAGCCTGTCAGGCAATCTCTAGTCTGGATGGTTGTCACCTATCTGTCCCAGAATGGTAGAAGAGGCATGGGAGGTGAGGCCTAGGTTAGCTTGGTTTCCAAATCCCACACAATCAGTTTTATATTCTCTCTTCTACTCTTTACACAACATGGCCACTAGCTGGTCCTTTCACTATCAAGCGTAAGTTTCTTCTGATGTCAGCAGAGTTGATTTCCTCTTGTCCCATACTTGCTGATGCTGAAAGAACATTCCAGGCAAGAGAAGAGAGTGATGTCTATCTCTGTGTCCCCAGAAGAAAGAACGAATGCTAATGAAGTCACATACGAAACAGTTGGGTGTCTTCATCCCCACTGGGCTAAATGCTAAGGCGTGCTTGCATTAGGGAGAGCCCTCTGAGTCCCTAGAGGAGTGCTCTGGTTTGCTGGCTGCATCCCCTCACCCATCCTCTCTTGATAGTGGATAAAAAGGATTTCTGGGGTAAAGACATCAGGCGTGGAGGCAAGGGGCGTGCTGACACAAGGCTACCTCACTGGTACTTGTGGCCTGCCACGTGCCACCACAGACAGGTGCATGTTTAGCAGGAGTAGGGGACAATGCAGTTTTTTCACAGTAAAGCTGTCGCCAGCCTGTGATGGCTCAGGTAGGGTGGGGCTCCTGAACGCAATTCATCGTCAGCCCACCCATTGACAGGCAAGGTGCAAGGTGCGGCTGGTCGGGTTTGCTGACAGCCCCAAGGGAAGGAAGCAATGCAATGAAAGATTTAGACAGTTGTGAAGAACTCAACTGCATGCTCCCTCTTTTCCATCATTACGTGTAATTGAGTGTTGACTGCAGTGTTTATTAGGCCCCTGCCTTTGGACTCCCTAGCCTTTGTTCTGGCTGTGAAATTAGTGCTCCTGAGCTGGTGCAGCCTGGTGAGGGAGCAGCTGGGCTGGGGCATCAGACTCTCTCTCTCTCTCTCTCTCTCTCTCTCTCTCTCTCTCTCTCTCTCTCTCTCTCTCTCAATTTAATTTTCATTGAAGACAAAGTTTTCTTAGAATTAAAATCCTTTTTATACCTTTCTTGTTGAGCAGTTCAACTCCATAGCACCAGTTGACTTGGTATTTACTAAGACCTGGGACTCAGAGATTGGTTGATGGGGATTAAAACCATGCCAACCACATGATTAAAGTAGGCCCAGGCATTGATGAAGATGAGGTCACTGTGGAAGAGCCCAGTGCTGCTGTTTCTGATGAGAGCCCCCACCCACTTGAGGGCAGTAAGGATGCTTCTCACACGGAAGATGTGGATTAAAGGCTCCTGGGAAGCCCATGCCCTCTGTATAGTATCCCTGTGGCTCCCCCAGCAGTCTTGACTGGCCCCGACCCGCCTGGCTCATGACTACAAGAATCTCTTCTATTCTGTTCTTGTGCCTTAAGGCAGGAAGATCCCCTCCCACAGAATAGCAGGGTTGGGTGTTGTGTATTGTGTGTTTTTTTAATTGTTTTGTTTTGAAATTAAAATTAAAAGTATGCAAAGTAAAGAAGTTGAAGTTTTTTTTTTTTTTTAGACATACCTGGTTTTCATTTTGTTTTGCTTTTCTCTCTTTATAATACAATTTCTTCTCTTACATACTACATCATCTCACATCTTGACCACAGTTTCTCCTCCTTCCCTTTCCAAGTCTCTCCTCCTCACCTCTCCTCTCGCCCAGACCCACCCCACCTCTGCTTCCTCTCAGAAAATAGCGAGCCTTCCAGGGACATCAACCAAATCCAGCATAACAAGCTATGGTCAGGGACACCAGGAGAACACAGCTCTTGGGATAACTGACTGGGACTCACGGGGGCTGGCAGAGACCAGGGTCTAGTAAGGGGTCTGACTGAGGTCCTCTGCATATAAGTTATGGCTAAGTAGCTTGATGTTCCTGAAGAAACCCTAATAGTGGGAGAAGGGTTTGCCTCTGACTCTTCTGCCTGTTTATGGATGCTTTCCCCCCTACTGGATTGCCTCATCCAGTCTTGATGGGATCACATGTGCTTGGTCTTATTGAAGCAGTATCTTCCTCTTAACCATGAAAACAGCAAGCAGCTAAGATGATCAGTCTCTGCCGGCTTTCTGAGCTGTTGAGCAGAGGCCAGAAGGGAGAGAGCCCAGCAAGGGGCAGAACACTTTGGCTCTGGGTTTTTTTTTTTTTTTTTTTTTTTTGTTGTTCTTGTTGTTGTTTTGATTTTTTGCCTCTCAGCAGGGAGAATTGGGCCCAGAGAGGGTGGAGCTGACAGAAGTCGGGCTCCCAGACAGATGTGGGCTGTGTGGTTGTCAGCAGCTCCTGCTCTGGGAGATGCCCTACTGGTGTGTGAAGATTTAGTATTGACTGTCATCATTTCAGAAGGAGGTTGTCAAAGCAAATAACACGCAGGGTGACCTGCAGTTATCACGAAGGGGACCTTGTCCCTGCTCCTCCTTGACAAGGTACTGAGTGTGGGATCAGCTGCATCTGGGGTTTCTGGGAAGGGCCACTTCCTCGGTGGCCAAGAGGTGTGTCCTGCCCATCCTTTGGAATGTCTCAAGTACCCTCCTTTGTGCAGAAATGCTAACGCCTCTGCTTGATCAGTACACATGGTCACCTGTAGTGAGTCATATTGCACCGTGCTTCATAATATGTGCAGCTAAAATCAGAATAAAAAGCTCTTTTAGAAGCAAAAGCTCGGCTGGAGAGGTGGCTCCTCACTTAAGAGTGCTTGGTGCTCTTCCAGAGAACCAGAGTTCAGGCCTCAACACCTGAGGGTTGAGGCCTGAACCCTCAGGCCTCATGTGGGTTAGCTCACAGCTGCCTGTAACCCCAGCTTCAGGAGAAGCTGGCCTCTTCTGGCCTCTATAGGCACCTCCCCAGCATTCTGTGAGAGTGTACACACACACACACACGCACACGCACACGCACACGCACACACACACACACACAGAGAGAGAGAGAGAGAGAGAGAGAGAGAGAGCTGCTATATAATGACACCCTCAGGGAGGAGCTCAGAGCTAACTGGGATTGGCAAGAAGGGAAGAATGCAAGGATGGTGAGGGTCTGGGAGATGGGCTTATATACCATGGGTGAGGGGTGTCCCACCAGGCAGCAAGATGAAGCTCTGAGATGTGGGTGTTTCCAGCTTGTTATCACACTTAGAACGTCTCTAACTTGGGCAAACCAAGGGGACGGTGCTTGTTTTGCACTGGGAGCTGTGCTGAGTGCTGTGGGCACTATGGTCCCTTAGCTAATCCTGGCATTGTTATCTCCTCTTTACAGGCCAGGTGACAATGAGCCTTTGTGAGGAGGTCGAGAGGCTTACAACCGATGAAGTCATGCCTCAGTCCAGCTGTGCAGGGTAGGTACATGCCCTTTATTTAGTAGAACTGGAGGAGAACTCGGGGGGAGTGTCTACACCTCCTGTTTACTCTCCTTCAGATAGTCTGGCCTCGGGACGGCACCTCTGCTATGTTCATTAAAGGGACTCATGACAGGATTAGAATCATAGCTTTAGTTCCTAAATCAGTAATCCCTCAAAATAATTACTCTGGGGATATTGCAGGCATTGAAAAGAAATATTGGGACTAGGGGGAAAAAAGCCCCAAATGACAGAGAGCAGCCCTTCTCACTGCTGGGCAACACTACTTCCCCATGCCATAGGGGAAGTGGGGAACATGACTGCCCACCCTTAGGTGGAAGACGGGTGCCCACATTTGGGACAAAGTTGAAATCTACTTTTCAAGGTAAAGTGAGTCACTGCCAGATCTAGTGTGATGTTTTGTGATGAGGGCCATGGGGCCAGGCAATAGTACTGTGGGGCCAGGCAGCAGGGCTGTGGGGCCAGGCAGCAGGGCTGTGGGGTCAGGCAGCAGGGCTGTGGGGTCAGGCAGCAGGGCTGTGGGGCCAGGCAGCAGAGCTGTGGGGCCAGGCAGCAGGGCTGTGGGGTCAGGCCAGACCAAGGGGCTGGGGCAGGTATTTCTTGTAGGAGGAGCATGCTCAGGTGGGAGCTAGATTCAGTGTCTCAGAGCTCATCTAGGGAGGAAGGAACTGAAGGAAGAACCCAGGAGGCTGTACAGTGAGTAAGAGATCAGATTTGAGGGAGGAGCTGGGCAAATGTGCTCATCTCTCAGCACTAGCAGTTGGCAGTAGGCAGTGGCTGGCTCCCTGCTTACCAGGTGCTCCCGTCCTTTCCTCCCTCCCCCATTCATTCATTCATTTATTCATGCATCCATCCAGTGGACCCATCCGAACTCTAGCATGCGGGACTTTGAGCTCTGTCTTCCAGTCTTCCCTCAGCTGTCACGACCTCCTCCAAGGATTTTGGGAACTCCCTATGATGTGGTGGTAGCCCAGCTTTATGCCAGACTCCCAAAGCAAGGCTTAGGGGTAATTCAGGCCATTATCTCTTCTGTGAACCCTTTGTCTTCAGACTGTCACTGGGCTCAGGCCAACGTTGTTTTTATGTTTCCAAACTCAATAGGACAAGGGCCTCTGAAACATGTCCTTAAAAAACCCCATGGGAGTTTCCTGCTGATGCCACACACCCAACATGAGGTAAGCTATGCCCTTTCTTCACAGAGAGAAAGGATGACAAGACTCCCAGTCTCTTCCATTGTGTGGCATATGCCAAGGAACAGGGGTCCACTCTTTCTCCTCACTTTCAACCTGACAATTTGCAATTCTCTCGCCTAGTCCTGTGGCCCTAACACTCCCTGCAGCCCCTCCCACCCTGTGCTGGCCCACCCTCCGTCTCCACCCTCCAGGGTGTGAGCAGAAACCAAGAGTTCAGACACAGCAAAGTTCTTTCCACACGTGTCTTGGTATGTGCTTGGAGAGCAGTGGCCTAGGAGAAGACAGCCAATCAAGATACTGCTTAGGCTCTGTCATGTGCTGAAGTTGGTTCTGGGAGCCACAGCCTGGAGCAGTTGGTGAGAAACGCAGGGAAGTGAGGACAGCTCAGGACACAGGCTATGCATGTAGGTCATGAAGCCCGTGAACATGTGAGATTCCTCCTCCAGGAAGAAAATGCTCCTGGGTCAGCATCCAGCTTTGCACAGATTGCCCTGAGACTCCTGCGTTAGAACCATGCTGAGAAGTCTGTGATCTGAGAACACCATGTGCTCATTGGCACTTAGGATCTGGTGTAAGAGAATAAGGGGAAATGAAGGGAAGGGGTGATAGAACGAAACAGGGGGCATTAGGGCATTAGTATAAAGGAATAAAGGCAACAGTCAGGGTTAGCAGCTCCAGGGCTGTGAGTGGAGCGGGCTTAGGCAGAGGAAGGGCAGGTTGTAGAGGAAGTCGGGAGGGCGAACACACAGTGCCACCAACCATCTGGAGTTCACTAAGGTGTTGAGAATTCTGTGATGAACACCACAAGCAGATGTCCTGGGCACAGACCTCACATGCCTGGAGAGACTCTCCTGTCACTATTTAACATTCTCTCATGATTCTCCTCTCATGAGGGTGTTAGCAGACTAAGGATGAGAGTAGGAAAGAACACACACACTCATGAACACACATTCATACACACATATATACGCACATGTACACTCATGAACACACACTCATGTGCACACACACACTCACAAACACACATACTTATGCAAACACATATCCATACACACATTCATGCACACACATACTCATGCACATACACTCACACACACATACACTTGCACACACACACTCATGAACACACACTCATGTGCACACACACTTGTGCACATACACTTTCATGCACAGACATACACATATGTGTACACGCAAGCACACCACACACTCACACATGCACACACATGCACACAACACACACACACACACACACACACACACACACACACACACACACAGAGGCCCCACCAAGGATGCTGAAGTAAAATGGAGAAACTGCTTCAGCCAGCTGCTTCTGTTTCTGGGAGAGACAGTATCTCAAGATGCTGTCTCCTCTGTGAGGTGGGAGGAGCCTGGGGAAAGGGTGAAACTGGGCCCTGCTGCTTTCCAGCATCAGCACTGAGCAGGGCAATGTATGTTGGCAATGAAATGGCTTCGTGGATTTGCCTGAACAAGCCTGCTATAACATCTTCATCGTAAAATTCTGACATTGTAAGTTTTCTTACCAGAGAGGCATTATTTCTGCTTGACAGTGAATGGCTGGTATGGAGATAAACCTTCTGCTGTGAGGATGCTGTCTGGACACTTGATGACATCTGCATCTTTGGATCTTGCTTGGTGTGGGAGACACAGCACAGACGCGTGCAGACCCAAATAAGGCAGGTGTGGAGGTGAGCTTCGGACACAAGTGTCCAAGGGAGAAGAAGACTTGAGGCTGATTATATATGTTGAGAGACTCTGATCCTTTTGAGATTTCTTTAATGTATTCCTGCATGATGAGTGTGGTAGGTATCCCAGAGGGGAGGTGAAATTGCCAGTCTGCCCTGGTGCCCTGGAGAAGGAGGATCCTGAGAAAAGAGACTGGAAGAGTGGAGCTAGGTCAGAGGGACCCAAAGGAGTTTCCAGGAGACATCATTGAGTGGATCTGCTTTAGACATCTGTGAACAAACAGGGATGACCATCCCCTAGGAGCCCACCCACAGTTGGGGTATCAAATACTAGGAGGCTGTCCTTTCGGATCCTAACTGTCTACCCCACAGAGAAACCCCATCACCAGCTGGTGGCACCTGGTAGCTGTCCCTTCCTCTCCCCTCTGCATGTCTCCTGAGGTCTCTGGGTCCTTTGTCATTGGCTGGGACTGGGTGGACGCAGGGCTGGCTCTGCATATCATTCCCAGGCTGCCCTGGAGTTGCCTCAGCTCTGAAAGTGCTTGAAGCACTGTTGGCATCTGAGCCTGTTGGATCGGTAGGTACAGCAGCCATGTTTCACAGAGGAACCCAAAGCCCAGAATAGTTAGGTGCTAGCCCAGAGTGGTCACGAGTCAGGAGAGCCCAGGACGGCAAGTAGAATGCAGGTCCCCTGACACCTTCTCCAAGGCTCTCCCTGATGGCCACCAAGCCCTTCAGTCCTTACAAGGACTTGACCTGTGCTCCTAAACACATGCTTCCTGGGTCATCATCCAGCTTCCCTTGTAAAAGTCTGCTAGTCAGAGGTGAGCACACTTTTTGAATACTCAATGGGCTGTAAAGTGTGCCGAAAGCTCATAAAAATATAACTCAGGTCATAAATTTAATACATCCTGGAAGAATGACTGTACTAGGTCTATTTTTAATCGCTTAACGGGCAATGGTTTTGTTCACATCCTTTGTTTCATTTTGTATTTAAAAGGTTTTTAAAGAAAAATTTGCAAGGTCTGCTGTTTTGGATGTCAAGAAACAAAAAGCTGTGCAAAGAATTCTGACTGGTGGTGTGTCTTTTCCAGAAATCCTTACAGCAAACGACTTGCCCAGGAAGAAGCTGGTGGCTGTCTTTAAATTTTTTTTTTTTAAAGTTTATTGCTAGGCTGAGCAACAGAAACCACTTGAGTTTTGGCTTCTAAAATAAAAGTTGTTTTAATGCATATTTTGACTCATTTTACTGAGAGGGTGCAACGTTGCTCCACCAGCTTCTGCCTACAAAGATCCACATGGGGGCAAGACAGGGTTCTGACAAGACGACTTCTTCCCACTGGTGCTGGAGGGGAAGGGAGGTTGGATGTGAATTCTGACCACCAGGGGAGTCAGTACAGTATGGGATTGGAGGGCTCCCCACCTCTGAGGAGCTGGGTGAGAAAGGGGGCAACACTGAACCTGGAGACACCTGGGAGGTCTATGAAGCGTGAGGAGGGCATGGGCACATGGCTGTGGTGATGCTTCTGTTCTGATCCTGACCAGGGTGGCATGGGATATCTGGTTCTTCCAGGTTTGAGTGGCTCCGCAGGAAATGGATAATAGTAAGTGCCCAGATCTGGCAGCAGAGTCCATAGTCCAGGGAAACCCTGTGGCTGGAGGGAGGATTGGGGCTGGAACAGCAGGGCTGTCCAGGAAGACCCTTTGTAGCTCCCTGTGTGAACAAAGGTCCCGGGCCACAGATATACTCATGTTGTCGCACCTTAGCCAGTTATTTACAGAAGAAGCTGAGTTGATGGAGCTATAGATCCATCATGTAGAGAACAAATTCACAATACAGTACTTGCAGTTTTCTAGGCCAGAAAGAAGCTGGGCATGATAGTATATGCCTATAATCCTCACACTTGAGAGTCTAGAGCAGGAAGATATCTGAGTCCAGTGGTAGCTTGGGTTATGGGACCGCATTTCCACACACACACACACACACACACACACGTGTACACACATACACACATGCACGCACACATAAAGACACATACACACATACACACATGCACGCACACATACAGACACATACATACATACACACATACACACATATACACACATACACACGCACACACATGCACACATATATATATATACACACACATACACACATACACATATACGCACACACATGCACACACGCACACACATGCACACATATACACACATACACACATATATACACACATAGCACACACACACACATTAATTAAAATTGTTACATATGTTGTGTATGTCGATAGCAAGGAGAAATGAAATGATGCCATTCATTGCCTAGCATAAGCCACGTTTTGTGCTGGTGCCTTTCTTCACTGACTAATTGGTTTGTTTTCCACTAATTGTTGCAATATTGCATATTTCACAAATGTGTGTCAAATGCCTGCTTGTCAAATGCCACTGGGCCTGTCCCTGTCGTCATTGTCCCCCTGCTTCTGAAGCTCGCACACCCTGCTTTCTCCAGAGGTCTGGCATGTGTGTCCTGGAATGTCCTCATTCCGGGACTGTCTCACAGAGTGAGGCTTGTGGGAACTGCCAGCTAACCTTTTCAGTAACAGCTGGTTTGGCCAGGATCCTTTAAAATCATCAGCCACATATTTTTAAAAGGGGGCAAACAGAAATCAAACAAAAGCCCAAAACCACTGAAAAAGAACAGGTTAGGTAAGACAGGAAGGGGAGGCTGGAGTTGGGATGGGGAACTGGGTCAGGGGCTGGACTTGGACTGAGTAAGCAGCTTTAGAATAATCGTTTACAAAGAAAGGCCCTGCAGGGAGACGTTGAGCAAGTGGCTCCTGCTGGGAGTCTGCCAGGCTCTGTCCCACCTTTCCTTGGAGCCACTGGCTCTGCCATGGTGCTCTTTGGAGCAGCATGTTGGTGCTCTGATTGAAGCAGAAGTAAGCTGCAGGCAACCCGGGTATGCTGACCACCTTGGGACACAACTGGCATCACTCTTGCCTTTTGTCAATTTCAGCACACAGGGGAAGGAGGAGGAGGAGGAGGAGGAGGAAGGAGGAGCTGTGGTGTTGTTTTATATTTACTTTAAAACCCCAAACACTTCTCTCTATCTTGAGAGTTCGGGTACTCTGTTCAGCTAATGCACAGACCTCAGGAAAGGGACATGAGCTTGCTCAAAGGTATGAAGAGGGGATTGTGCTAGAGTGACATAGAAACCTGTGACCATGCCCACAGTGGGAACATCAGGGACTCCCACGGTGGGATGGCCAGGGACTCCATGAGAGGCTTTGAAGGCTCAGGCTCAGGCAGGGTGACCACTGTAGTCCTGCACCAGGGTCACCCTGCTGTCCCAAACCAAACTCTAGGGACGAGTTTTGGTTACAGGCTTATTTCGGGGGTTATGGAGGTTTCTGGTAAAGGTGAGTATGATCTTGGTTCTCTTGTGCTTAAGTCTAGGGGCAAGTTCATTATAACATAAGGAAGGTTGGCCCCGGGGAGGCTATAAGGGACAGGGACTTGCTGCTAAGGGGATGTGGAGTATGAGACTTCTCTCTGCTGTCACACCTGGCTTAGATTGTTTTCTGTAGGCTAAAGAACCGACTTCCCCTCCACTTATCCCTGAGGGGTTAGTGTTGCTCCACTGGCCTACAGACAGCCTTCTGCAAACCCATGAGAAACATCAGAAACTTGGGCTTGCTGGCAGCTTATTGAAAAAAGGAACCCAGTGGAAGGGGTTTGTTCCACAGGGTTCCTGTTCTGTTCCGAGGGACAAGAGCTGTCATTTCCACCAGTAGGTTAATGTCCTCATGGCACAGTGACTATCTGGGACAATGGTTCCCATGGGCATAAACATCAAAACCATAGCCAGACCAAGATCCATCCCTTCGAAGAATGCAAAACATGATATTTTAAAAAGAGCATTAAAGTTCTTGTTTTTTTTTTAAATGTGAAATTAAAAAACCTACATAGAAATAAAATCTTAGGCAATATCCAAGTTCCAATGGTTCTAACTACCACACTTCAGTAGAGGAGAAGGAGTGTCCTTCCAGTAGGTTTTCACACACCAGAGACTCAGGTGCTTGGCCGAGAGAGCTGCAAGATTGGTGAGGACAAAATTAAAATGTTCATGTCAACCACAAAACCAGGACGCAGAAACACTCACTAAATGGTCTCTCCCTTTCTTCACTTCGGACCCCTCTGAAGCTGGCACGGCCCAGGCAGAGTCAGAGTGGAGTAATGGACAATTAGGGCGTTGCTTAGATATCCATAGATAATGACACATTTGGCTTTGGATTGAGACTCCAGAGCTTTTAGGTTTATAGTATATTTGCATGATTGTAATTATATAACCTGGTTTGGAAAAAAATCGAGGAGACTCTTGGACTGCTTTGTTCAGCATTCCTCTACAGCAAATGAAATAGCTCCAGGAGTTCCCCACTTCTTATCTCTGTTCCCACCCCTGCTGTATAGTTACCACACAGGGCTGAGAAGGGGGAAAACCGGGAGGTGAATAAAATCCATTGGGTTTCAATATGAACTAGAAACCATGTCTTGTACTCTGGTACATGCACATTTTCTTCTTCTCCTTCTCCTTCTCCTTCTCCTTCTCCTTCTCCTTCTCCTTCTCCTTCTCCTTCTCCTTCTCCTTCTCCTTCTCCTTCTCCTTCTCCTTCTCCTTCTCCTTCTCCTTCTCCTTCTCCTTCTCCTTCTTCTTCTCCTTCTCTTTCTCCTCCTCCTCCTCCTTTCTCCTCCTCCTCTACCTCCCCCATCTTCTTCCTCTTTCCCTTCCCCTCCTTCTTCCCCTTCTTCCTCAATTGCTCTTCCTTCTCCTTCCATTCCTCTTCCTCCTCCTCCTCCTCTTCTTTTCTTTGTCCTCCCCTTACTTTTTGATAGTTGAGGAAACTGAGCAACTGAGGCTCACAGAACAACATGAGTTTCCAGCACCATTTCTCTCCGTCATGACGAAAGTGTGAGCTAGGCCATTAGAAGAGAGACTAGCTCACCAAGGTTGAAAGGAAAGGAAAATATCTTTGTCTCACTCAAAATAACATCATTTAATATTTACAACAGCATGGTTATCAAGACATTACATGCTGGGCAATGGTGGTGCATGCCTTTAATCCCAGCACTTGGGAGGCAGAGGCAGGAGGATTTCTGAGTTTGAGGCCAGCCTGGTCTACAGAGTGAGTTCCAGGACAGCCAGGGCTATACAGAGAAACCCTGTTTCAAAAAACAAAAACAAAAAAAAAACCCGAACCAAAACAAAAGACATTACATACCAGTTTCCTACCCCATAGCTAAGGCAAACAAAGACTCAAAGTTCCATCCAAGGTCATACAGACAGAACGATGGCAAAGGTCATTCAGCCAGAACGATGGCAAAGGTCATACAGCCAGAACGATGGCAAAATTAAGATTTAAGTCCAGAGTCTCTGACTTTGAGTTGCTTCTATTTCTCCACAGCGTCTGTCTTATATGCATAGCTGTCTTGACAGGAGAAACTGTGTCTGAATTGGGTGTTAATGAGTGTTCTGTGTGGCTGGCAACATTTGGATAGACTGTCTGGGGTTTCCCAAGCTCACCGATCTTTGAAAGTCAGTGAAGAGCCTGCCTTCTTAATGCCTTCAGAATCACAAGGTTTCTGAGCAACAGTCCATCCACACTTGGTTCTCCAAGCAACATGTTCACATGTACCCTGAGTCATACAGACTTCGGGACAGAACTCTTCCCTTTGTTCTTTGAACCCCCAATGGAATTGATGGTGATAAAAAGTTCCTGGTGACAGGACCCAATATGATCCCCTCCCCAGTGGTTGGCTATGTGTATGTTTGATGTGGCCTGGGAAGAAAGGGGCTGAGATAGTTTGATAAATGGCTGCAACATTGCAGTGTCGGAGGCCAGCTTCTCTCTGTAAGCACAGGCTGGTCCCTCCACCATAGTCATGGTATATAGTGCCCCCCGCCCCCCTTCCTGGGCCACATGGAGGCAAGAGAGCTGGAAGTTTGGAGTGAATGCTCTCAGAGTATCAAGCCAGACCTCCGTTCCCTGGCAAGCTAGATGGGAAGCCCACACAGGACTGGGTGGTGTCCAGCTTCCCATGGGTCGGTCCATAACAGGGAGCAGCGTACTCTTCAGGACATTTTTTTTCCCCAAGTTGGGAAACCCAAATACTAATCTCCTCTTCTGATGATTTTACAAAAATCAAATTGCATGACAGATGCACAGATAAACAGGAGCCGTTCGCAAATCAAAGCAGGTTCTGGATTGGAGCTGATTAGTAGATGTTTTAATGGCCATTAGGTTGATAATCACTCACCAAGAATAGCTTCCAGGCAGACCAAACCCATGCGTAAGTGGGCCCACACCCAAGCTCACCAACACCTAGTTGGCAGGTATATAAGGGACCCTGTGAGTCTCCCGACAGCACACTTTGGTCTCCAGCCTCGGATCTGCTCAGGAATATTCACTCGTCTTGCCGAGCAAAAACATCATGAGTTGCCAGATCTCCTGCAGGTCCCGAAGAGGAGGAGGCGGCGGAGGAGGCGGCGGATTCAGGGGCTTCAGTAGTGGTTCAGCTGTGGTCTCTGGAGGGAGCCGGAGATCAAATACCAGCTTCTCCTGCATAAGCCGCCATGGTGGTGGCAGAGGAGGCTCTGGTGGAGGTGGCTTTGGCAGTCAGAGTCTTGTTGGCCTCGGCGGGTACAAGAGCATCTCTAGTAGCGTGGCTGGCAACAGTGGTGGCTACGGTGGCAGCAGCTTTGGAGGCAGCAGTGGCTTCGGAGGAGGCCGAGGATTTGGAGGTGGCAGCAGTTTTGGAGGCAGCATTGGCTTCGGAGGTGGCTCTGGCTTTGGAGGAGGCCAAGGATTTGGAGGTGGTAGCCGCTTCGGAGGTGGCAGTGGCTTCGGAGGTGGTGGATTTGGCGGAGGAGGCTTTGGCGGAGGCCGATTTGGAGGTGGCCCTGGAGGTTTTGGGGGCCCTGGAGGATTCCCTGGTGGAGGTATCCATGAAGTGTCTGTCAATCAGAGCCTCTTGCAGCCTCTTGATGTTAAAGTAGACCCAGAGATTCAGAACCTGAAGTCTCAGGAGCGGGAGCAGATCAAAACCCTCAACAACAAATTTGCCTCTTTCATTGACAAGGTGAGTGGGAGAGGCCGCACCTTCTGTCATGAGACCCTGGGATCCTGCACTTGCTGTGCTGGCTGAAAAGGAAAGGACAGACTCTCCCTCAAGAGTCATTGATGAGGCCACTGTAGCCAGGGGACTTTGCAAGTTCCAAAATAGGAGAGATGCTGGTCTTGTGGACTACAGTTTCTTCAACAGTTTCTTTGTATTTTATTTTTCAGCCCAAATAAATGCTATTTATAGAAAATTCTCATCTCATAGAAAAGTTGAAATAGACAAGTAAAAACAGAACAGGTTGGGTCAGGTGACAGCAGGATTGGAAAGCGACAGCGAGAAAGGATAGAGTTTGTTTCTCCTGTTATTAGTCCAATAAATCCCAGCAATCTATACTTGAAATAACTATGGGGTTGAATAAAATTCTAGCCTTCCAGAGAACCAGCTCATTTTGGTGACCCATAAACTTTTTATTGGTGTCACTTTGGGGTGTTGCTGTCTTGGTTCCTCTGCCTTGGATTAGACAGGATTTACAAGGTTCTTAAAACTGAGGGAGGAGCCCTGCCTGTCCTCAGGACTCTCTTATTTGATGCAATCTGCTGCTGGGACAGCAGGTGCCTGCTTTTTTTCTTGGTCCAGAATTTATAGGGTTTTGGAAGAATGTTAGCATGGAGGAGGGGAATGCCTCAAGTCTGGGGAGGAGCCTGAAGTAGGAGAGTGCAGAGTGGAGAGGAGCAGAGGCAGTGTCAGAAGTCTATAGAACTTCCATGTGTGGTGTCGTGGAGCTCAGAAGCTCTGCCTGGTGCCTCCCAGCCTGCCTTGGGTGGTGAGGGTGAAGACTTGTGACTTGTATGTCTCCCGGAGCAGCACTACAGGTTCTCTGGGTGAGAGTGGCTCCCTGGTGTGAAAGGTGACCCCCACCTTCTGTATTCTTCCTCTGGCCACTGTAGGTGCGATTCCTGGAGCAGCAGAACCAGGTGTTGCGGACCAAATGGGAACTCCTGCAGCAGTTGGATGTAGGCAGCCGCACCACAAACCTGGACCCCATCTTCCAGGCCTACATAGGCATACTCAAGAAGCAAATGGACAGGCTTACTGCAGAAAGGACCTCACAGGAGTCAGAGCTGAACAACATGCAGGATCTTGTGGAAGACTTTAAGAAGAAGTAGGTGACGGAGGAGACCTACTTGCTCAGTGTGCTTGGGCTGGGACACCAGGGTGGTATGGAGGGGCCTCCTTTATGAGTGCACAAAAGGCAGGGTTTTGGAGCTCAAACATGCTTGAGTTAATGAATATAAAGGTACCTTCATTTTGGATTTTTATGTTTTCAATCTGGGCATTTAAAGAGAGTTTAATTTTCCAGTAGAGAAAGGGAAAGGAAAAAAAAAAACCTGGCCAACGGGATCTGATCTAACTGCAGTTGTCTTCTGGGGGCTCAACAGGTATGAGGAAGAGATCAACAAGCGCACTTCTGCAGAGAATGATTTTGTGACCATTAAAAAGGTGAGTGAGCGACTACCCTGGGCTTAGGGAGGATAGGACTGTACCACATCTTACAGTGTCTAGAGAGGTGGCTAAGACATCACTGTGAGGGCACACAGCCAGAGATAGGTTAGGGGCACACCAGGAGCTGGTTCTTCTGAGAAGAACAGGGCCTCTGTGTTTTAACTTCCATAGGTGATGTTCCAATTTGCTTACTGTGTCTGAGAGAGCATCTCTCATCAATAATCTACTTAAAGACTGTCATGAAAAAAATGCCAAAGGGAAAAAAAAACAAGGCACTTTATTCTTAAAAGCACAGGAGGAAGAGGGCTCTTAAGAATGCCTGCTTATGAATGAGTTATGCTCATCAGAGACTGAGCTAGAAGACTGTAAAGTGTTAGCCTAGGTCCTGTAAGGGTTTTAGAGATCAATTCATGTAAGTTCGGGAGAGTCTGGATGGGCAGAAAGGATGGGAGGCATGAATATGGTGGGAGGCCACAGAAACCATCTCACCCCTGAAGGGAACTCACCACGTCTTAAGCAGGAGGGAGACTTGTTGGCAATGTTCCATCCATCGTAAGCTCTCACGAGGGTGGAGTGTGTGAACGATAGATCTGAACATGGATCCTTCCACAGAGGCGCGCCTATGCTAAATGAGACTCTGTGGAGATACAGCTCCTCTGGAAGTGCTGGGATATGAGAGAGTAGTTAACCAGCAGGCACTGGGTGGAGGCATCAGAGAGAAGCTGGGACTCACTCGGGTGGCCATTCATGGTGGGTCGGTATCCTTCTTTGTAGGATGTGGACAGTTGCTACATGGACAAGACAGAGCTGCAAGCCAGGCTGGACATACTAGCACAGGAAGTCAACTTCCTGAGAACACTCTACGATGCGGTAAAGGATGCTATCCCCAACAAACCCTTACTTCCTATTAAAGAAAAGTCCTTCCCAGTGTTGAAAAGTGTGCTGTATCAGGGTTTGTTGACTCGCTGGTTTCAATTCAGCACAGCCACTGCAGACCTCCAAGGTGCTTCCCTAGTGCAGGGTTGGGGGGAGAGAAATTTTTTCTGAAGTTGCATGAGCTTTGGAAATACCAGGTCAATGTCTCTTTCCTCCATCCCCTGAACGCCCAGATCCATTTGGAAAGAGACTTTCCCTGTGTTCATTACATTCCAGAGGCCACGGACCAGTTTCTTTCTAAAATCTTTCTAAAATTGGCACGGTGGCAAAGATGTTTTATTGGAATGCTCATAAACACCTTTCTGTCACCATTGCCATCCTGACAATAGCCCTGTGAATTGTAGGAACTGTCCCAGCTACAGCAGGATGTCACCGACACCAACGTCATCCTGTCCATGGACAACAACCGGAACCTTGACCTGGACAGCATCATTGCTGAGGTTCAGAGTCAATACGAGATGATCGCCCATAAGAGCAAGGCTGAGTCAGAGGAGCTGTACCACAGCAAGGCAAGTCCTGGGGACACAGGGAGCCACAGCTGAGCTGACCCCACACCACTAATGGGGTCACATCCAGGAAGGGCACTGGAGTGTCTGCCTAATGGAAGTTGAGCATCATTGTTAAAGCTGTGCAGACGGTAGCAACTAAATCCTCTGGGCCATGTGAGATGGTTTCTCATCTGCCATGAGTAGTACAGATGTCACTGTCAGGGTGGTTGACCAATTCTTGCCTGTCACCAGCCTTCTTTAGCTCAGGCTAAGCCTTCCTCAGATGGACTTCCTGGTAAACAGTCCCCCTTTTTCCTCATCAGTATGAAGAACTCCAGGTCACTGCTGTGAAACACGGGGACAGCTTGAAAGAGATCAAGATGGAAATCAGCGAGTTGAACCGCACAATCCAGAGGCTGCAAGGGGAGATATCACATGTGAAGAAGCAGGTGGGGCTCTGTCTCTGTCTCTGTCTCTCTCTCTGCACAGGGGAAAGCAAGAGGGACAGAATCTTCTACTTTTAGACTTTTAGAGGAGTTCAGGAAATGTTCTGAAGTGAATACCAGTGAAGGGAAAGAATCCTTTGAGCAACCGCAAATAAAGCAAAATCTGGCTTGGTTCGGCTTACAGTGGTTGGAGACACAGCTTCCTGCTCCTGCATGGTGCATCTCCTAGACACTAGCTGTGACGACTGTGTTCACAGAAGGGCGGTGAATGGGCTGGTGCAAACTGAATCTTGTCCATACAGCTGTTTGCTAGGGACATAGCCTGCTGAATAGGTAGCAGAGCTACCTGTGTTGGGAGGGTCAAGGGCATTGCAGGGAAAAGCTGTGGGTCCAGGCAAGGGCATGCCGGAGGAAGATACCTGAGGGATGGCAGCTGCAAGTCAGGGCACAGTTGCCTGCAACATCTATTAGCTCCAGAGGGGGGAAGGGAGTGTCTGAGAGTTCCTGGGCCAGCGATTCTGGTTTCCTGTGCTGAGTGTCCTGTCTCTCATGCTCTCCAGCAGCCTGACCCCACTCTGTACAAACGGAGCCTTCTCTTCTTTCCTCACAGTGTAAGGGTGTCCAAGACTCCATTGCAGATGCAGAGCAGCGTGGAGAGCATGCCATCAAAGATGCCAGGGGCAAGCTCACTGACTTGGAGGAGGCCCTACAGCAGTGCCGAGAGGAACTGACCCGGCTACTGAGGGACTACCAGGAGCTCATGAACACTAAGCTGGCCCTGGATGTGGAGATTGCCACCTACAGGAAGCTGCTGGAGGGAGAAGAGTGCAGGTGAGGGCCACTGCTGGGGAGGGTATCAGGGTCTGCGCTCTCTAGGCAGGGCCTCGGACTAGTGAGGTGGGCATCAATTGGCTTCTCCAAGCAGACTTTCGGGATGAGAGCAGTAGCCTTGTTCTCTAAGCTGTACAGAATGATGGGTAGGGCCTGTTACCAGACACTTAAGCATCCTGGTCTTTAAAAGAGACACAAAATGACATGAACATGGGTAGACAGGCTGAAGGGTTTGTCTCTAAGTCTGTAGGGTGACTAGCTCCCCTCCCCATCACCATAGGATCCAGAATGGGGACGTGGTTTCAAATGTGTCAGAGGAACAAGCTTTGTCCTTTTAAAGCTTCTAGAATGACAAAAGAATCATTTGACTACTTTTAGGAGAGTCCTTTGCTTGCTTTGTCACCAGCATCCTTAGGGACTTAAGGTGGCTGAAGCCATTAAAAGGGGAAACACCCTGGGTATCAGCAACCCTGGGTATCAACATCCCTGGGTATCAACATCCCTGGGTATTAGCATCTCCGGGGCATCAACATCCCTGGGCATCAACATCCCAGGGTATCAGCATCCTTGGGCATCAGCATCCCTGGGCATTAGCATCCCTGGGCATCAGCATCCCTGGGCACCAGCATCCCTGGGCATTAGTATCCCTGGGCATCAGCATCCCTGGGTATCAGCATCTCTGGGCATCAGAAACCAGCATGATGAAGGATCTGTCTTTTCCAAGTGACTGCTACACGCTTCTCTGAGAGGCAATGTCTCCTGTGAGCATGAGGAGTTGGCAGGCATTGTAATCTGGGTTGGAACAGCCAAGGCTTCAGTAGAAACAGGAGGCAGGGAGCCCAGGAAAGGTAGGCAGCTTGACAGCAGTTCTTTCTGCTGAATGTTTATGGTGTGACCTTGTTTTGAAATGTTGGGTGTGGCACGGACTCTGCATCGTAGATTCCCTGAGCTGTAAATACAAACTGGGGTAGACAGTGGGAAGTGACTTGGCTTTTCAGCCACTCTGGATCTACAGTGCAAGGGTTTGTTTTGATTGGAGCAAGACCTCAGGATGGACTGAGATTCAGGTTGTAGACAAGTGTGGGGTCTGTCACCATCTCTGTCATCATCTGTCATCTGTCAGCATAGAAGGTGTGGCTGACCGAAGTAGCTAAACTGAATGTTGGTAGGTAGAAGTTGTAAAACAACTTTGTGGATCCAGGCAGAATCCAGATGCCTGCTCACAAGTCCTTTTCTTTCTTTCCCTGACCAGGATGTCTGGAGACTTCAGCGACAACGTGTCTGTGTGTACGTAGAGGGGCATTCACCTTTCTTATGGGGCAGTGGAGGGTGAGGGTGGTCAGAACTCCTGGGTTAATACCATCTCTCCTACAGCCATCACAAGCAGCACCATCTCCTCATCTGTGGCATCTAAGGCTGGCTTCGGCTCTGGGGGTCAAAGTTCTGGAGGAAGAGGGTCTTATGGAGGACGAGGAGGAGGAGGAGGAGGAGGAAGCACCTATGGCTCTGGAGGCAGAAGCTCTGGCTCCAGAGGATCTGGAGGAGGAGGATACAGCTCTGGAGGAGGCTCCAGGGGAGGATCTGGAGGAGGATACGGCTCTGGAGGAGGCTCCAGCTCTGGAGGAGGAGGATACGGCTCTGGAGGAGGCTCCAGGGGGGGATCTGGAGGAGGATACGGCTCTGGAGGTGGCTCCAGCTCTGGAGGAGGAGGATATGGCTCTGGAGGAGGCTCCAGGGGAGGATCTGGAGGAGGATACGGCTCTGGAGGAGGCTCCAGGGGGGGATCTGGAGGAGGAGGAGTCAGCTCTGGAGGAGGCTCTAGAGGTGGCTCCAGCTCAGGAGGAGGCTCTAGAGGTGGCTCCAGCTCAGGAGGAGCAGGGTCTGGCTCTGAAAAGGGAGGTTCTGGGTCAGGGGAAGGTTGTGGCTCAGGTGTGACCTTCTCCTTTAGATAGAGATGGGTCTTTTCTCTCTACTCTTGGATTCCAGAATGTCAGCTGTTATCTCTGTATCTCTAACTCTGATTAACCCCAGTATTTGTAATCCACCTGATGTGATTTTTTTTGTTTTTGTTTTTGAGAGGGGGGTGATAAAAGATGTCTCTTAGCAATTAGAGCCAGAGATACTCACTGTGTTCTGGGAAAGAATCTGCATTGTCCAAGTGTGTCTTCAAGCCGTTGTCCCACTCCCGCCTCTCGCATTGTCTACCTGGCATCCTTCCCAGATGGTGATGTGCTGAGGACCCCAGGGTAGCCTCCCTATTCTACCCCCAACAGTGGTCTAAGGAACTATGCTTTTTTTTTGTACATAGCCTCTTGAATGGACTCTGCTTTCTGAGTGTTGGGGTCTGGGTCTCTGCATAATAAACTTCATTTGCAATTGATATTGTGTTATGTCTACTGAATGTCAAGCTTTTGTAGAAGTGGGGCCCACAAAGAAAGGGCATTTTGGAATGATAAAAGTGGGGTTCCTGGAGGAGGGATGAGCCTTGGAGGAAGGGGTTTCTGAGGACAGGGGATGGTCCTGGAGTCAGGGTTGGTGCAACATTCTCAGAAAGGATTTTCTTGCTGGGTGGCAAGCTGGGAAATGTATAGAAAAATTCTTTCTAGGCATAAGTGTTCTTCCTGGGAAGCATTTTCCACAGAGTGCCCTTCCCGGCTTTGCTCAGGGCAAACTGGCTGAGCCCTGGATAGCCTCCAAACGTGTTGCAGCTGAGTTCTCAGGGCAGGACACACTCAGCCCAGCACAGGACAGATTTATGTCCTTATGAGTGTTCTCTCCCTGGCCAGGCTGAAACAGAACAGCTGAATGGGATCTTCAGAAAAATCTGCTCCTGTTTGCACAGGCTAGCAGCCCTGTGTCAGCACACCAGACGCCTCACTTTCCTTTTCATTCACAAACGCTCCTTCCCGCCAGATCCCTCCAGGAGGCCCACTGAGGTTGAACACTCAGCTGTGACATGGGGAGAGCCTCATACTGGGAATAAGGTACACTGTGTGACATCAGGAGAATTGCTTTTCCTCCCAAACTGTATTTCTGTATCATTTCAGGGGGTCAGACTGGGAGCTCTGAATGCAAGAACATAGTGTATGTGTCCTCCATTTCCCCAGAGATCATGGTTTAGAACCCACAGTCGGTGAGGAGGCTGAAGAGCTGAGTATGAGTGTGAGCATGGGTGTGAGCATGGGTGTGAGTATGGGCATGAACACAGGTATGAACATGAGTGTGAGCATGAGTGTGAGTGTGGGTGTGAACATGAGTCTGAGTATGGGTGTGAGCATGAGTGTGAGCATGGTGTGTGTGTGTGGGTATGATCATGGGTATGAGTACAGGCATGAACATAGGCATGAGCATGAGTATGAGCAAGGGTGTGAACATGGGTGTGAACATGAGTGTGAGCATGAATATGAGCATGGGTGTGAACATGGGACCCTCCAAGTTCTTCTCATTCTACTTAGCTAAATGTCTCTTATACCATGATGGAGGCGAGGGGCTGTGTTTGCCTGCTCAGAGATGAAGGCTGAGCTCTGGCAGGAAGTTCACCACATAGGTAGGAATGGATGCATTTATTCAAAGTGGGATGCAGTTAGCAAAGTGGCTACATTGGGACCTGCTGTGTATATTAAAGTAATCTGGAAGCTTATTTAAAACACACACTCTTACTTGCAGCTCCCAGAGGAGTTGGGAGGATCCTGGAAATGCACAGGATTAGCAAACTCTAGGTGCGCCCGAGGCTGTGGCATGAGAACTGTGTTCCGTGGGCTCTGTGGTGGGCTCATTTTCTGGCTCGTTGAAATTCAGTAGGCACTTAGTAAAATTAGTCAGGATTGGATGAAGGAATGTAAGACCTCTGGCACATTTTAACAATTTAGCAATCCAGAGCCTGGGTTTACACATTTATAAAACAATACAGGGCTGTTAGAAAGATAAACACAGTGACAGTGAGAACTATCTGCTCACTGCTTAGGGCCTGTGTCTTAGCCCATGCAGCAGGTGTGCTCCTCACTGTTCTTGTCAGACAGTATTGTGGGGACTGGGGAGGCTTCACAGCCGAGCTGGTTTTGCACACAGGCACATGTAGGATTAAGACAAAATGACACTAATTCCACACAAACTCTTCCAGAAGACAGAAAAATCCGTACTTTCCAACTTGTTTGAAGGAACCACACCAAGACATTGTAAAAACAAACAACCAAAAACAAACAAACAAACAAAACAACAACAAAAAACAAAACAAAAACCCCCTCAAAACCTAAACCTAAACATGCTCACATCCCTCAAAACCATAGACTCCAAAGTTCTCAAGAAGATATGAGCAAATTCGACTCAGGGATTTGTAAAAAGGGTATGACATCATGCTGTGTGAAGGGGAGGGGGAGGGGGAGGGAGGAGAGGGAGGGAGAGAGAGGGAGAGGGAAGTAGGGAGGGAGAGACAGAGAGAGGGAAGGAGGGAGGGAGAGAGAGGGAGGGAGAGTGAGGGAGATTGAGATTGATTGGTTTTCCTTAGAGTGAACATTAATGTTGAAAACTGCAATGCTTTCCCCATAAGATTGGGAACAGGCACTAACCTTATTTAGTATTTTATTGGGGTTCCTAATCCAAGAAGTATAAAGCATACAGGTTGGGGGGAGGAACCGAGACTGGTCTTACTTATACATTGATTGTGCATGTACAAAGTCCTGAAGAACCTGCCTAGTATTGACTAGCATGTCTGTGTCATGTTGCCTCACGCAAACACTGGTGATATTTGTAGCTTGGTGCTTTCCAAATACTTGACTACTTTCCGTTGAGCTAAATAGCAGGAGGTGCTGCCCGAGAGACTAACAGCTCACCAACTCAACACGGGAAACTCCAAGTATGTTCCCTCGGGCACTTATGGATCTAGTATCTGATTCAAGTCTATACGTGTGTTTTGAGCAAGGAACCAGTTGGCCATGGTTCAAATCCTGCTTTTACCAGTTAGCTTAGCCGAATCATTTTGGAAAAGCACTTAATCGTTTGAACCTTAGTTTCTAGTTCTGACAAACAAAGATGTTAGTAGTAACTGTCTCCTAGTGCTGTTCTCAGTATTTACTTATTTTACTCTATGTGGACGAGTGTTTTGCCTGTGTGTGTATATGTGCATCATGTGCATGCCTGGTGCCTGTGACGTGCACAAGAGGCTAGATCCTTGGGGGCTGGAGTTACAGATGATTGTGAGCTGGGATTGACTTGGGTCCTTGGCAAGAGCAAAGTCCTCTTAACCTTCCCAACCAGGGCTTGGGCCTTTCTTATCCTCCAGCTGTTACAAAGGTCAGGAAAGTACAGGCTATCCCACCAACCAACAGAGATAACCTCTGAGTTATCTCTTCAACCCCCACATTTAGTGTATGTGTGTGTGTGTGTGTGTGTGTGTGTGTGTGTGTGTATGTGTGTGTGTGTATGGATCAGAGGGACAATTTTTGAAGTCAGCTCTCTCAAACCATGTGGGCCCTGGGGATTGAACTTGAGTCTTCAGGCTTGGAACGAAGTGCCTTAACTCACAGAGCCTCTTATCTTACTTTAAAATACTTTTTTAATCTATTGTTTGACAATTTCATATATATATATGCATAACACATTTAATCAGATTCACCTCCTGTTTTCTTTTATCCCATTCTCTCTGGAATCCATCTTTCAAATACATCTGTCATGTATGTATGTAGTCAGCCCACTGAATTTAATTAGGTTTTCTTGCATGTACTTGGATGTGGAGTTATTTACTGGATCACACCCAGCCTATCAGTGGCTACATCCCTAAAGTAAAAGACTTCCCTCCCCCTAGCAGTCAAATAGCTAATACTTAGCCTGGAGGAATCCAGACCTTTACTTCTAGTCTTAGCACCAATGATGATGACTGCTTCTGCTTCTTCCTCCTTCCTCCTTCTTCCTTCTTCCTCCTTCTTCCTTCTTCCTCCTTCTTCCTTCTTTTTCCTTCTTCCTTTTTTCTTCCTTCTTCCTCCTTTCCCCTTCTTCCTTCTCCCTTCTTCCTTCTTTTTCCTTCTTCCTCCTTCTTCCTTCTTCTTCCTTTTTTCTTCTTCCTTCTTCCTCCTTCTCCCTTCTTCCTTCTTCTTCCCTTTTCCTTCTTCCTTCTTCCTCCTTCCTTCTTCCTCCTTCTCCTTCTCCTCCTCCTTCTCCTTCACTCTCCTTCTCTCCTCCTCCTTTCCCCCTTCTCTTCTTCCTCCTCTTTCTCCTCCTCCTCATCTTCTTTTTCTTCTTCTGCTTCCTCCTTTTCTCTTCTCCTCCTCCTCTCATACATTACATCCTGACCACAATTTCCCCTCCTTTCACTCTTACTAGGCCCCTTCCACTTCCTCTCTTCAACAGATCCACTTCTCCTTTGTTTCCCTTCAGAAAAAAAAAACCCTGCCTTCCCAGGGATAGTAACCCATACTGTGGCATAACAAATTACAATAAGACTAGGCACAAACGCTTACATCAAGGTTGGGCAAGGCAGCCCAGTGGGAGGAAAAGTGCTCCTAGAGCAGTAAGAGAGTCAGAGATGGCCCCTGCCGCCACTACTGGGAGTCCCACAAGAACCCCAAACCACACACAACTATAAGGAATATGGTAGAGGACCCAGCTCAGACCAATGCAGGCTCCTTGATCATCGTCTCAGTCTCTGCGAGACCCTATGAGTCCTTCTTAGTTGATTCTGTAGGCTGTGTTATAGTGTTCTTTAGACCTCTGGCTTTTACAATTCTTCCTCCCCTCTTCTGATGGATTTACTGGAGCTCTGTATAATGCTTAGCAATGGGTCTCTGCATCTGTTTCCACAAGTTGCTGGAGGGAGCCTCTGATGACAGCTTGGCTAGACACTAATCTCTGAGAATAGACTTTCTTCATTGACTTTTTTTTTTTTTTTGCCAGTCCTATTTGGTTCTGTCCAAGGTCTCTGGAATATACAACCTCTGGTTCCTGGACATCCAGGCAGTGTCAGGCATGGGCTCCCACTCCTAGTGTGGGCCTCAAGTTGGACTAGTCAGTGGTTGGCCACTCCCTCGAGTTCTGTACCACCATTGCCCCAGCACATCTTGCAGGCAGGGCAGGATGTAGGTTGAAGGATTTGTGACTGGGTTGGTGTCCCAGTCCCACCACTGGAAGCCTTGCCTGGTTATAGAAGGTGGATGATTCAGGCTCTATATCTCCCATTACTAGGAGTCCTTACTAGGGTCACCCTCATAGGTTCCAGGGAGTTTCCTCTGCATTAGATTCTCATATTGCTCCCCCAATGCTCCTCAACTCTAGTCATCTCTCCCAGAATTCTTTCTTTCCCTCCCTCCTTCCCTCTGTCTCTCCCCTCCCTCCCCATGAAACCTTTCTATTCCCATCCTCCTTGCCCACAGCTTACCCACAAAATCTATTTGATTTCCTCTTTCCGCAGAGATCCATGTGTTCTCCCTTGAGCCCTCCTTGTTACCTAACCTCTATGGATCTGTGGATGATAGCATGATTATCCTTTATTGAACAGCCAATATCCACTTATCAGTGAATACATACCATGCTTGTATTTCTGGGTGTTCGGTACCTCTCTCTTAGGATGATTTATTTCTCTAGTTCCATCCATTTACCTGCAAATTTCATGATGTCATTTTTTAAAAAACGGCTGAATAACAAATACTCCAATGTGTAAATGTACCAGTGACTTCTTACACTTCTCCTTCCCAGTGATATTCCTTTGAGCCAAACTTGCACGAGGCTCTCTATAAATAGGGTTTGGTGTAGATGAGGGTCACAAAGGCTGCATATTATGCTAGTTCCAATGGGGTGCTCTGTTTATGCCAGGCTCATCTTTATCATGCCATCTTCTCCGAGGAGGAGGAGGAGGAGGAGGAGGAGAAGAAGACACGAATTAGCATTATTAGCATGAATTAGCATGGCAGCATGGATTTGGACTGGGCACAGATGAGCAGGCAGTGAAGTAGAGTGGGTGACTATGTCTAGAACTCTAGGTTTTGCCAGTGTAGATGTACAGTAAGGAATTGCATCTTTGCCTGTCCCTGTAGGGGAGAGAAGGAGGGGAAGCAGTGTATGAGAGTGGTAGAGATGGTGATGGAGAATATTCCATGTAGGAGGAGCGAGCTTAACCATTTCTAGCGGGGAGATAGGTAAGGAGTTCCAGATAGTCACGGTCAGTTCATTCTTAAGTTATCACTGAGACAACCTTTCCCTGGCTCCTTTGCTACTGGTTGCTCGCAGCCACTGGCGAGGTCATGAAGACAGTGAGAAGGGTGATGTAAGACCACTGCTTACATCAGACGGCTGTAGCCATGACAACAGGACATTCTGTTATCAGAATGAAGGCCAAGAGAAGACTCCCAAGAGAGAATTATTTCCCAGGATCCCCGAGGAACAGCTTCTTGACATTCTATCTTCCTCAGAGATCTAGGCCAACAGTTCTGCAATTCTGCTGGGGCTCTGTGAAGGCAGAGAATATATCCCACACCCCTGCTTCCCATTGGGTTTCCCAAGTGGTATTTTATGGAGCTGGAAAGATGGACACTGGTGTCAACCACTGTAGGACTGAGGGTAGAAGTCCTTGTGTGCAGGTGAATGTAGATGGACACCTGGCTGGCACAGGGGATCCTGGGACCTATCTGAAGGCACACAGGAGGTTCACCACCAGAGGGTAGAGCCTGGATTTGGATTCCCGTCCTGTGTCCCTGGTGAATCAATCCTGAGAAATGTTTTCAGCAGCCTTGGGAAACCAGGCCTTGGGACTTCCTAACCACATGAAAGCAGTTTAGCCAGGGTCTGTGAGGCAGATGATCTGATGCTGGCACAGGTGGGAGATTTCTCAGAGATGGCACTATCAATTAGAAGTCTCCTTTAGAACTCCTACAATCCCAGCCCTCTGGAGAAGGACAGCTGGGACCATGACAAGCTTCCTAGCCAAGATCATTCTGGGGGATAATATGGCCTAGCTAATTACCCCATGCTAATAAGATAAGACTCAATTACATGCAGAGGACTTGCAAGCCCAGCACTTTGGGGGTTTTCATGTTGCCCTATGCCTATGATTTCGATAGAAGAAAATGATTTCTTCCTTCCAGGCAAATTAAACCCAACAATTAGAGCAATTGTTCTCTTGAGCTCTATAAAGGGGAAGACCAAGATCACAAGCAGGGAACAGTCAGTCTCTTGGCGAAGGCTTGTGTCTTGTCTCATTCTGTCTGTGGCTTCTTCAGGATGAATCGCCAATTCACCTGCAAACCTGGAGCTGCCAACAGGGGCTTCAGCGGCTGCTCAGCTGTGCTATCCGGAGGCAGCTCATCCTCTTACCGGGCAGCGGGCAAAGGGCTCAGTGGAGGCTTCAGCAGTCGGAGCCTCTACAGCCTGAGGAGTCCCAGGAGCATCTCCTTCAATGTGGCTAGCAGCAGCGGGCGCACAGGGGGATATGGGTTTGGCCGGAATCGGGCCAGTGGCTTTGCTGGCAGCATGTTTGGCAGTGGGGCTCTGGGGCCTTCAAATCCATCCCTGTGCCTGCCTGGAGGCATCCACCAGGTAACAGTCAATAAAAGCCTCCTGGCTCCTCTCAACGTAGAGCTGGACCCAGAGATCCAGAAGGTGCGCGCCCAGGAGCGGGAGCAGATCAAGGCTCTGAACAACAAATTCGCCTCCTTCATCGACAAGGTGGGACAGCTGATAGCTAAATATCTCCTTTCTTTCTCTACCTCCACTGCCCTCAGGGACCCCTGTCTGGAGATAGGATGATGCTACCCCTTTCCAGGACACAGACACATCACAGAGCAGGGCAGAGAGGTAGCAGACAATCCCGGGACACCAGAACTGAGAGGCAGATCTAAAGGCATGTAAAGAGCTTAAAAGAGCTCTTTACATTTGGAAGATGTCTAGGAGGCAGAGCACTGGCCTCTTGGTGGAGAAGTGAGGCAGAACCAGAGAAGGCAGAGGAGTCCAGCAGTAGCCTTTGGAGGTGCAAAATGCCAGGGCCCTGTGCAGTCTGTATTTCCACGAGCCCTCTAGGAATAGTGATGATGTATACTGGAGTCTGAGCACCTAAGAGTCAGTGGTAGGTGAGCACTGAGCAATGGAAACTCCTGTCATGAAAACCACAGACAGCTTAAGTTCCCAGTACAGTTGAGTACAGGGCTTCCAGGCAGGCTGAGAGGCCATGGATGCGGAGGGAGGGAGAAGGTCAAATACAGATTAGACCACCAGATCCCTAGGAGTGGGAAGCCGGCAGGCTAATTTACATCCAAGAACTTGCTACAGAGTAGCTTTCTACAGTGGGTTAAACCCAGCAGTTTTTGGGCCAGGAGACAAACAGCCAACATTGTAACAGGTTGGTGAGAAACTCACATTCTCACCTTGGGCCCCTCCTGACCTCCAGGGCTGCCTTCTGGTTACCAGACTAAGGACTCCCCGAGGTGTGGGTTTTTTTGGGGGGTGGTGGTGGCATTTTTTCCTTCTTAGAGTTCACCTATGAAGCTCACAGGGCAGATCAAAACCCACCCTTTTTCTCTGGAAAGAAAGTGTCCCATCCCCTGACCCCGTTGGTTGTGTAGTGGTTCCAGGTGGCTATGGGTTTGGGTTCCAGGTGCGCTTCTTGGAGCAGCAGAACCAGGTGCTGCAGACCAAGTGGGAGCTGCTGCAGCAGCTGGACCTGAGCAACTGCAGGAGGAACCTGGAGCCTGTTTATGAGGCCCACATCAGCAGCCTGCAAAAGCAGCTGGATTCACTATCTGGGGACAGGGTGAGGCTGGACTCGGAGCTGAGGGGCATGCGGGATGCAGTGGAGGACTGCAAAAAGAGGTGAGTCGGACACTGTGGGCTACCTGATTCCTGGGGTGAGGCTTCCTTAAATAGGTCCTGGGACTTTTGCCTGTGGTCTCAGGAGGATGGAACCTGAGTAAAATAAACCACTTGAGCTTACCTGGCAAGAGGAGAGCCTTCATGGGCATAACCAAGCAGGCTGAATTTGGATACTGAGCCTTAAATAGGTCCTGGGACTTTTGCCTGTGGTCTCAGGAGGATGGAACTTGAGTAAAATAAACCACTTGAGCTTACCTGGCAAGAGGAGAGCATTCATGGGCATAACCAAGCAGGCTGAATTTGGTAGTTTTTTTTTTTCCTTCATGTGTTGCTTCCTAAGCCCTCCTAGAGAGCCTCTGTGTGTGTTCAACACATAACTCCAGCTCCTTTGCTCATCCAGGGTGCCCTAAGTTCCAAGGAAACCCCACAGAGCAGGAGATGGGCTTCCCATTGGGGCGCTCTCAATTTCACTGAGTCCCACACACCTCAGCCACATTCTTTTCTGACATGGGTAGGGGTAGTTGTAGCTTCCTGGACCTCCTTCCCAGGTTGGAACAGCATTGTTGGTGCTAGGTGTCTGCTGGCAGAGTCCTGCTCTTGTGATTTGGATTCTGAGGAGGAGAAAAACCGGACTCACTTTCCTTGCATCAGAAGAATCCTAGACCCAAACCCTCCAGCCACCAGGCCCAGGTCCCCACCGATGGCTCAGCCAAACAGCGCTACTGAGTTGGGGCAGCCAAAAACACCTGCTTAAGGACCCACAATTCAGACATCTTGTATTTCTCAGTGAGAACACACAGATACAGACACTGGCACCCCAAGCCCCTATTCACTGATGCTTTCCCTGCAGGTATGAAGAAGAAATAAACAAGCGTACAACTGCTGAGAATGAATTTGTAGTGCTTAAGAAGGTAAGCAGGGTATCTGGCTTTGGTCTCCCACGGTGGGTAAGAGCAGAGGAAGGAAGGAGGCCTGCATTCCCCAGAGAGGGCCTGAGGCCCATAGACAGAAGCTGACCATGTCCATAGTGGACACTGGTGATTGTCAGGCACAGATCACATAGCCAGCTTTTTAACAGTTGTGTAAATGGACAAGGGTCCAGCTGTGGATATTCAGTCCCAGCTTATGCCAGCAACACACAGGACTCTGGGAAGGGCCAAGCCCTGCTTCTAACTCTTCTCAACTCTGAAAAACTATTATGGCTGCCTCAGTGACTGTGGGGAGGAACAGACTCTGTGCCCTGCTTTGGAGAAAGGGGATGAAATTCTCACAGCAAGTCTGGGCCGAAGTCAGGTTCCCACCTCTCAGGCATTGAGTCTATTCCTGGGACAGTTAGCCACAGGGTGGGGTTCATAAGAGAGGCTGGCCATCAGGAGGTGTCTGGATTCCCCTTAGGATGTGGATGCCGCATACATGAGCAAGGTGGAGCTTCAGGCCAAGGTGGATGCCCTGGATGGAGAGATCAAATTCCTCAAGTGTCTGTATGAGGGGGTAAGGCTTGCCCTCATCTCAAGCTTTGTATTCAGGAAGGATGTGTGATGATAAACTTCCTATTTATTAGTTTAGGAGCCCAGGAGCCCTTCACACGTATGTGCTGAGGGCTTTGTCATTCAAAGGTTGTATGAAAGCTAGGTATTTTCCTTCACTTCTTCACTCTTGGGACAGACATGGATTCTCTTCTCAGTTTGCTTTCCTTCTTCTGGGCAGTTTTCAGCATGGTGTTGGAACCTTGTGCTCTGTCCTTACCTAGCTTTAGAGAATGCTGTTTGTGCCTGTTTGGGGTGGTCTGGGGTTATCCCACTGGAAAAGGCCCATCATTTTGTCCCCTTCCCCTGGTTGCAGTAGGCATTCCACACCTTCTTGTCCCCTGCAGGAGATTACTCAGATGCAGTCCCACATAAGTGACACCTCTGTGGTCCTGTCCATGGACAACAACCGCAATCTGGACCTGGACAGCATCATCGCTGAGGTCCGAGCTCAGTACGAGGACATCGCCCTGAAGAGCAAGGCAGAGGCTGAGATGGTGTACCAGACCAAGGTGGGGTTGGCGGTGCACCTCTCCAGAGGGGAGGGGAATCTGGGTTGGTCTCCTTTTCTCTGTTCTATGACTCATGTCAGCCTCCATCTTGCTGGGAGCATGGCACTGACCTCGGCATTGTGGGAACAAAAAGGGGGGGGGGGACACAACTCTGTCCTTGGATTCCCCTTAGACCTCCTAGGGATTCACCTTGCAAACTACAAGATGCAAATCAAGCATCGTAACACAGGACTAGGAGGGATTGAGCAGGATGCCCTTTCTGGAGACAGAGTGCTTTTCAGCACGTGTGGGGGAGGGTTGGCATGAGCAACCAGGGGTTTAGCTCTGTCATCACGGTAAATCACGGGTCTCCTTAGTGTGATCTGGGAGCAGCCGACTCCCACCTTTCCTTTTAAGTCCATCTCCCAGGATGACGAGGGCGTTGCTATCCTTCACATCTCAGCTCCCCAGATGGGTGTGGGTGGGAGGTGACTCTTAGATAATCTGGCTTCTCTGATCGTGATGGTAACTGTCTAATTGTCCCCTGCTGTTCACTGGGCTTTTTCTCTGGGGAAATCACCCCTTGGAGACCTTATCTCTGCTTCCCATCTCCTTCCCAGTCTAGGATGGAGAGGTTTAGCCTGTTGGGGAAGGGTTAGTAGCCTTCAGGGCCTAAGGGGCAACACAGGCCTGGGTTTTTGATAACAGCTTAGTCTATGACCTGGTCCTATTTCCTTCTCCATTTATCTTCATAATCCAGGGTTAAAAATGGCCAGGTGACTTAACCCCTGTGGGTTGTCAGAATCCAGCACTTGAACCCAGGCTTTTACCTGCATAGACCCTTCTAGAAGAATCAGACAAGTCTCACAGATGCGATTATGGACCATTTGCTGCATAGTTATTGGCACCTCCACTTCACCATGGGCTTAGGGGGAGGGATGCAATGGCTGGGTGCTGGTCCCAGTGTCTGGGTATTGGCCACAGTGATTGGGTGCTGACACCAGTATCTGGGTGCTGGCCACAGTGTCTAAGTGTTGTCCACAGTGTCTGGGTACTGGACACAGTGTCTGGGTTCTGGCCACAGTTATTAGGTGCTGGCCACAGTGGTTGGGTGCTGGTCCCAGTGTCTGAGTGCTAGCCACAGTGTCTGGGTGCTGGCCACAGTGTGTGAGGCTAGTTTTCATTATCACAGTTTAAAGATGAATAAGTGAGCCCTCCAGGAGCAGGAAACTCACCAAGAGAATTGGTACATAAGGGATAATGGTGCTGCCCAAGTCTGGGGCACTGACTAGCGTGCTGAAGCAGATCAGGGCTTAGCATCCAGGGACACGGGTAAGGCAATAATACATCACCCTGAGGCACCAAAGACCACACCTCTTCTGCTTTCCCTTTAAGTCAAATTCTGAAGTGGAGCTGGAGTATGCTCTGTTCAAATGGGCAAGACAAACAGCAGGAGGTATCTGAGATTCATGGCTGAAATCTAGTGCTAAGCCCACCTTCCTTGCCAAGTCCAACGAGACAACACCAATAGCCTGTGCTCAGCCCAGCTAGCTAGGAAAAGGGAAACGGAGAAAAACACAGCTGGTGGTTCCTCATGCAGTCAGTCACTGGATTTTTTCTCTTGAGCACAGCAAGGCACTATGCTACATACTGACACTTCAGAAATAAAAGAAAACATCCATCCACTGAAGATGTCATTGAGGGCTATAGTATGTCTGACTTCTGGAGCGCATGGTCACAAGAACAGAATTGTACCTAATCAGAGGGTTAGGGAGGGCCTCTCTTTCCTGACCCGGCTGAGCTGCAGCTACTTCAGGATGAGAGAGGGTGTGAGGGAAGAGTTCTGGGGGAGAGATAAGTTCATACTCCCTTGGAGACATGGGGCCATGCGAGAATCATTTGGGGTGGTATATGAAAGGAGTATATGTCAAGGCTTGGAACCAGATGAATGAGAGACAATGAGTAACCTGTGCCATGCTAGGAGTTTGAATTTCATCTTGACCTCAAAGAGCTACAGGAAGAGAGGTTCATAGTTGGGGATTCATCTTCTAAAGATGCAGTGTGGAGAGGTGGGACTTCCAAAGAGTTCAATGGCCAACTCCAGCCTTCAGAAAGATCAGCCAGGCTTAAGGCACAAAAAAAAAAAAAAAAAAAATCAGGGACCAATGGTTAGAGAGGAAGAGGCTATAGCCCTTCCTTCCTCTGCTGCATGGCACCAGGAAAAGGCACCATTTTTGTGCTAGATTACGCTGACACAACCCTTGAGTCATATATGTGCTTGTTACTTACCATCTGCCAGTTCCAAGAGCTGCAGCTGGCAGCTGGCCGGCACGGAGATGACCTCAAGCACACCAGGAACGAGATCTCTGAGTTGACCCGGCTCATCCAGAGACTGCGATCAGAAATCGAGAGTGTGAAGAAGCAAGTGAGTGACTGGGGTTCTTTCACTCCCCCCAAGGAAGGCTGGGGGGCTTAGAGCCTTCATGCCCTGTTTCCTCTTCATCCTCTGTTCTGGAAACCCCTTCCTCAGAGAACCCTCATCTTTTCCCCTACTTTGTTCCCCATCTGAAGTCTAGAACCTTGTAGAGTTCCCCACAAGTTCTAAGACTGAGAATAACAAGATTCTCTGGGGCCAAGTAAAAGTCCCCATTGCCCGATACATTCCAGGAAGGATAGCAGTCTAGTAAAGCCCATCTGAGATTAGTACATGGGAATAAAGTGGGACCTGGGTACCTCCGAACTCAGGGGGTTGCTACCCCTTGTCCCCAGTGTTCCAATCTAGAGACAGCCATTGCTGATGCTGAGCAGCGAGGTGACTGTGCCCTCAAGGATGCCCGGGCAAAGCTGGATGAGCTGGAGAGAGCCCTGCACCAGGCTAAGGAGGAGCTGGCCCGGATGCTGCGTGAGCACCAGGAGCTGATGAGTATGAAGCTGGCCCTGGACATTGAGATCGCCACCTACCGCAAGCTGCTGGAGGGGGAGGAGTGCAGGTAACTTCAGGGGTGCTCAGACACAGTCTTCCCCATTCAGGTCCCTGAGATGAGGGTGCAGACACTGGAAGAGCTATAGATGCACTCCAGTTGAACCACAAACAGATTCCAGAGCGATTTCCAGCCACGCAGTATGGCAGCAATGCTCTTTAAAGTCTCCTTCAGCTTTTCAGAGTCTCGGCTCAGTATTGCCAGCTTCAGAAACTCGATGGCCCATACAAATAACTCATGTTCATACAGAGGCAGAGGATCCTAAGTTCAGCCTCTCAGTAACACCTAGCTCTCTCTCCCTTTGGCTAACTTGCTTTGTTTTCACTGCATTTATTTTTAGCGTCACTTCTTTTCTTATTTGGTTGTGGAATTCTGGTTTTGTTCATGGTGACATATAACCTTCTTTTAAGAGAAATGCGTTTTTTTTTCCCTATAGAAAGCAGTCAGTTTAAAATACTCAATTGTTAATAATGTAGTCTGCACAAAATCCAGTGTAGTTGGAGGGACAGGACATAGATCATTGGCATTTGGAAATCCTGGGGCTGGCTTAAAGTCACACAGATGCTTCGTCCATGGGCACTTTAGTTGTCTGTATCCCCACACCTCCACTTGCTCAGGCCTCAGCTACTCTGCAGTCAAGCAATGGGTTCAAGAGAAACTCCAAAGGCAGAGAGGGGCCCTGGAAGTAGTGTTAGTGTGAGAACCCAAGTGTACAGCCCTCACCTCTCTGTGGTAGGGAAGGCAGACTGGGGAGGGCAAGAGGGTCTTGGAGGCTCAAGCCATGAGACAGAGGTTGTTAACTCTGACTGTTGGTGGCTCGTGGGCTTGGCGGAGGTGGAACTGGACTGGCTGGTGATTCTGGCTACTGTATGGTGAATAATGGAAAGGATTGCTCAGGATCTTAAGTGTGATGGGGGAATCCTTGTGTTTTTTTCTGTGCAGGATGTCTGGAGAACACACCAGTGCTGTGAGCATTTGTGAGTATTTCATGTCTGAGGGAATCCTTCCAAGCAGTCAACAAGTACTAAGTGAATGAATGAGTGGGTGTCTGCTGTCAGGGTCCTGAGGAGCAGCTTGTGCTCTGCCTTCTGCTGCCTCACCTATTCAGCTACTTCTTCACCAGTGGAGTTAGTTTCCCTCAACTCTGACTTCACACGCTCATCATTTCCCCCATGCTGGAATGAAACACTTGGTAGCTACATGCCCTCTCCTGCTGCCCACACTGCCCTGCAGGATGGGAAACAGAGTCACCCATCCCCCCTGCCAGGAGAGACTTATGCAGCTTTGTGGCACCAATCAGTGTTAACGCTGGCCCTACAAGGTTCAGCCACTCTTTTCCTAAGATGGGGGCCCAGCACAAGCATCCTAAATCAAGCCACAGGAAACACAATAGAAACAATGTAAGGTTGCTTTCTCCGGCCAAATGCAAGAATGTAGCTTAGGCTTGGACGTTACTTGTCCTTTGGGGAAAAAACCTTGCTTTTGTTGTTCATCCAAGAAAGAGCAGATGCCGACTGGGGAGTCTGTGACATCTGGGCTCTTTTTCCTCAAAGCTTGATCTGCTTGGGATTGAGTACATGTCAATAAACTTAAATTTGGTGTCCGCATAAGGAGTTTAGTTAGCAGGGATATGTTTGAGTCATTGGATGCTGGAAGGGACTTGGGGCCACGTCTACCTTGAAGCACTCACTGATGCCCAGTCTCTTATTCTTCCTTCCACAGCTGTCATCAGCAGTTCCGCACCTGGAACAGTCGGTGCGGGGACCAGTTTCGGATTCAGTAGCACTGGCACCTATGGCTACCGGCAGAGCTCTGTCGCTGGGGGCTATGGCATACTGTCAGGGGGCTGTGTCACTGGTAGTGGGAACTGCAGCCCCCGTGGAGATACCAAGAGCAGACTGGGTAGTGCAAGTGAATTTAAGGAGGTTTCAGGAAAGACCTTGGCTTTGGGCTCACCCTCAAAGAAAACCATGAGATAAATTGACAGCCAATCCCCCATTTCTGCCGAGCTTTGGTTTTCTCTGGACTCTCTTCCAGGAAATCCTCCTGTTTTATTTACCATTGCTCACATTTTACCTTCCTTTGTTGTCAATGTGGCCTTCTCACCAACCCCTCTGCCTTTATTAACCACACCAGGATTCTAGGGTTGACATTATCTCATGCATCTTTCTGCCCCCCTGTGAAGGGACTACTTCTCAGCCTTCCACACATTCATGAGGACTTGCCTGCCTGCCCCCTTGCAGCCTCTAGGCTGTCCTCCTGCTGCTCATGATAGTCTGGGTGCAAGAGACTTGAAGTGTGTTGATGGACATTCCTGCAAGAACCAACCCAGCATGGATCAAGTACCTGGCACCATTGTATCTGGCATAAATCTTTTGTTATAGGACTGGGGGTCCCCATCCAGTCTGGACCTTGCTTAGGTCCCAGCTCTCTGCTCCTGTACCCCACTAATAAAATAAATAAATAAATATGTATAAAATAAGGTCAGATTGCCTCTTTCCTGATGAAATCTTCATTTCAGACAATGCCCCTTCTGTAGGTAGAGTGGTCGCTGAAAGGGAACCTCTGGCATCTGAGGTTCCCCCGTTCCACAGAATCCTAAGAATTGTTAGATCTGCATGAATGAGACCCTGTACAGGATCCCTACCAACCTGCATGGACCCCAGCACCACCTGTCCCGATACCCAGCATTCACTTGTCCATACCTGACAGGTGTGCCGTCTGAGTCAGACTTTCCTCAGGCAACAGTTAGGATATGAACAATGTTTAAGAGCATGCAGGATACCAGGAGAAGTGGTTAAGTGTCTGGCAGCAAAATTTAAAGCCGTCAAGAAGTAGAAGAAAGACAGTTCCTAAAAACTTAGGACTTGATATGTTTTCTGTTTAAAAATGCCAAAGGTAGATTCCTCTTTAAAGACCGAAGTTCTTGTGATCCTTAATAAAGTTTGTATGGTGTCAAACACTGGCATACATGCATGCATGCAAGAACTTATGTGTGTAAACGCATATGGATATATATGTGTGTGTGCACTTAAGTGAATGGCTAGCTCCAATTATACACATCACTTTTCTTTTTTACAGAACACTGTGCTCAGTGACGTTTCCTATGTCCCTGGGCTACAGGGATATTGTCAGATACAACAGATTCAAATGCATGTAAGAGACTGGTGCACAGTCAGCTGGGGACTTGTGTGTGGTACCTGAACAGGGTCCCTGCAAGTCCAGGGAGAAAACAGGCTTCAAGAACAGAGCTAGGACTTTTGAACTCTTGATTCTGCAACTTACTCGTGGTCCTGAGCAAAATTCCCAGCCGCTGTGAGCTTCATGTCTTTATCTATAAACTAGGCAGAACAGCACTTCCAGTGTGAGCTGTGGTGAGGCAGGAAGAGCGGATCCACACTATGGCACTTCCGGTGTTAGCTGGAGTGAGATAGGAAGAGGAGATCATGAGCAAACCCTAGCACTGTGAGCTGAGGCATTTTAACTTGACACAGTGGAAACAGAAGCTTCCCGTCTCTTTGATTCAAAAGCTCGACTTAATTTGCTTACTGAGAGGTGCATAGGAACTAGGAAAGCAATTCACAAAATGTGCATGTGGGAGAGACCATCTCATGAGGGATTGTACTGGATACTTTTCTGATTGCTGTGTCAGTATTCCTGACAAGAAGCAACTGAAAGGAAGAAGGGACACAGTTCGCTGTGGCAGGGGAGGTGTGGCAGCACAAGGTGGGTGGTCACATTGCATTTATAGTCAGGAGGCAGATGGAAGCAAGAAAGGGCGAAAGCTCTCTGGCTCCCTTTTGTACAGTCCGGAACCCAAGCCAACAGGATGACACCGCCCACAGTCAGTGTTCTCTTCTCTCTTCAAACCTGTCTGGAAACATTCTCAAAGACACAACAGTGATAGGTTTCCATGGTGATTCTAAATCTTGTTAGAGTGACCATGAAGATTAAACATCACCAGGGTAATTAGTTTTCCAATAGCTGTCTTGAACCAGCAAAGAAGGGCAGTTCAATGATTTAGAGCCCATTGTTGACATTGTGGTTCATTCCTCATTGTAGACAGTGTATGGATTTGAGCAAACATGTAATGGCATGTGTCTGCTATCATAGCAAAATAGAGAGTTATTCCACTGCTCTATAGCTATTTCTAGCACTGAGCAAGCGAACGGACTAGGAAGTCCTGTGATCAGACATCTGCTTATTCCACATGTTAACACATGGAATAAAGGTATGAAGAAACCCAGTATATGTTCTACATAGAGATGTGAGTGCAAGAAAAGCTAATTGCACCCTGGTGAAGCAACAACCACCAAAGAATATCCAGAGGCAACCCTGGCAGTGAGGGGCCACAGTAAGGAAGAGAGGGAGGGTGGGGCAGGGAGTGGGGGGGAGGGAGGTTAGGCTCTCATAGGAGGCAGTGTGTCTGGAGGCTTCAGAAGCCCAAAGCTTACTTGGTGAACAACAGGAAGAAGGAAAGAGTAGATCAGAGGCACTTGAGTGGGCAAACTTGTTTCTTGTTGCTGGAGTGTGGCTGGTGAGACATGAGGGGCTCAAATGAGAGGCATGGCCACCCCTGGAGGTCCTTTCTCTTCTGCTGAGAGCCAGGATTCTCTGCTGCAGAGCATGAGAGGGAAATGACACCTCAGCTGCCAAGTGAACTGAATCAAGAGGACTTGGACCTGGCGGTGACAGGATATTTTGCTCCGTGGGTCAGAGATTCCTCATCTGTTAAGTGGTTAATAACAGTAGCTACCACATGAAGTTGCCATGACAACTAAATTTAATGGGGGTAGTATTTGAGAGTCATTTACCTCACTGCCTGGTGCCCAGAAAAGCTTCATAAATGGCTGCTCTTGGTATTATGAGGCGCAGAATGTTATTCCAAGGAGCTCCTGTGAAGAGAGAAGCAAAGAAGATCTGTCAGAATCAGATTATCTGATGGGCATGAACTTGGGATAAATAACATTAAATGGTATTTCTACCATCTAATTTCTATGCTTAGGTCCAGAGAATCGATGCCAGCTGCCTCAGGGAACAAACCCTGAAATCTGAATGACTTAACATAAAGGGTCTAATTTCTCACCCACTGTCTGGAGCAGGCTTCAGCACCTATCTCCTAGGGCTGTTCCAGTGGGTGACTAGTGATCTTAGGCTTTTCTTAGCTAGAGTGCATGAGATCCATGGCTTCCAAGATCACTGAGAAAGAAGAAAGGACATCCAGGCCCCTAACTGCTTTATCACCCCCAGATGTGGCTCTTTTCAATGTCGGTGACTTCTCTATGGCCAACACTTGTCCATGTTTCCAAACACCAGAAGAACCTGGAAGGAGACTGGGAGATAAAGAGGAGACTCTGGCTCTCTGTCATCATCTGATAGTCTCTGGAACAAGCTGCATCTGTCTGAGAGTTCCTTTACCTTTGGCCAGAGCTGAGAGACACTGGGCACATTCTCCAGATTGCATGAAAGCACCCTTCCCTTTTGGTTTTGACAATAACCCGGAGCACATTACTGTAAGCTACACGAGGCTGCAGGTTTTCTTTAAGTCTATTCCCCACCCCCCACCCCCAATAACTCTTAAGAGGTGTTTTCTACAGCTTGGAGAATTATCTATACTGTTGTCACGTTTCTCATTTGAATGTGTAAATTCATTGAGTATATCAAGCAAAAGAATAATCAGCTGATAGAGAGATACAGCAGGTACGTAGCAATCATTGTTAAATCAGGCACTGGCAGCATACAGCAGAGTTGATGGGCTAGCCCAACCTTGAGAGAACAAAAGTACAACTTCATTAAACCAGGCAGTCAACCAGGAAAGCCCCGCTGAGACCACCAGCTGGGGTTCCCTGTGGAGAGTTCCAGGGAGAAGAGAGATCTGGTGAGGATTTTAAGAATACTTAAGTGCAAAGGTGCAGATGTGGAGTTGGGCACGCTTACAATCATCCAGCAGAAATGACTGGGGAAGTTGAGGCGGTCAGCAGGAGTTTCTGATAAAACGATTTCATCACGCATGAGCACTGCATGGCTGAACTCCTGGCTTCCATTCTTTCTCCAGAGATTTTTTTTTTTATATATATCACGGGACAAACAATAGTAATCTCTGTTGGAAAGGGCTGACCTTCTAGCTCTTCCCAAGGATACAGTGACTTTATTCAGGCTGTTTAGCTCATCCGTTCTCTGCCTGTCACACAGTGAAGGAGGCCAGCTCATCTCTGGACAAGGTGGAGGACAGTTTGAAACAAACGTGCTTGGGTCTGAAGTGAGGAGGAAGATGAGGAGGAGGAGGAGGACTCTTTACAGACCCAGCCTCCAGTGAGCGCAAATAGCAAGTGATAATTTAGCAATATAATATACTTTACAAGAAGGTGATTCCAAGCTTTCTGGGTTTGGAAAATTTAAGTCTATTAAATGATAAAGTGGAGATGCCTTTCATAGTATCTCCCAAAGGCTATGGAAACCCTGGTTTCCATAAGATAGGTAGCCAAAGTAAGCACTTTGGTTAAAAAGGCTCTGGACACCCCAAATCTTTCTTTTGTGAATAAGAGGAGTATTTTATGTCGGAGATATAGATCAGCTTTCTCTCCTTTCATTCTCTGGTTTTATTGAAAAGTACATCGTTTATAAAAAAGATTTTCTGCTCATATTTGAAATGCCAGAAATAGCAAAATGTTGAAAATGTCAGCCATCCTTAACCTTACCTTGGCCAGAGGAGAGAAAATACTTATATGGCTGTTAACATTGTTGATTCCACCCATTCATTTATTTACATATTTTAGGTTTAATATTTTTGAAACAGAGTCTCTCTATGTAACCCTCTCTATGTAGCCCTGGCTATCCTGGAACTCACTCTGTAGACAGGCTGGCCTGAACTCACAGAGATCCATCTGCCTGTGCCTCCCAAGTGCTGGGATTAAAGGTGTGTGCTGTCATTCTCAGCCTGGGTTTGATTTTTTTAAAGGAAAACTTTAAGGTTCGCAGAGTGGTAGGTACAGTGCTTCCTCACATGTCCTCTGCCTCACAGAGACATGGCCTCCCCCACCATCAACATCTTCCCCTCCCCAAGTGGTGCGCTCAGTATGGCTGATGAACTTACAGCAACTACAAACAGCAACTGGAGCCCATGGCTCGATAACAGTGCCGGGCAGTCATTTGATGCATTTGATGTTTGTTTTTACAAATATGTGGAGTCCCACATTGATGTCGATGTTTTTCTTGATCTCCCTCTACTGTATATACAGATGAAGGGTCTCTTTGATTACTCCAGAACCCGCTGATTAGGCTAGTCTAACTAGCAGCTTGCTCTAGGAATCCCCTATCTCTGCCTACCATACATTTCGATTGTAAGTGGTACACCACATCTATCTGGCATTTGTGTGGTTGCTGGAGATCTAAACTCCTGCCTTCTTTATGCATAGCACACACTATATCCACTGAGCATTCCCCCTGGCTCTGATGTAGGACATCTTATGGGCTTGGATAACTATATAGCAACATCATACTGTCTTGAAAACACTCCATCACTAAGTGTGTAAATAGACTAACAAATCTCACACAAGAAATCTGCCTTTTCCTTAAAACAAACAAACAAACAAACAAACAAACAAAAACCCCACAAAAAACCAAACAAAAGAAAACAACAACAACAACCTATCACCTTTTCACATGATACCTTATTAATTCCTCAAGAATGGGTGTTGCAGAGCGAAAGAGCTCCACTTTAACCCAGAGTGGTCTCATCTGTCTTTTGTTGTAGGGCTCTGGTTTTGAAGGGAGACATTCCTGTCTTGGTCTACCCCACCTCTAGGGGCAATTCAATCCAACCCAAAAATGAATGGTACAGAAGTCACCTCCAGACCCTGAGGTGACACAGCAACCTGCTATCAGAAGCAAGTGCCAGGTAAACCCCTCACCTGGGCCTCAGCTGCCTTTGATCTGCCCACATCCCCACACATCAGATGTCTCTCAGAAACCACATGTGTCTCTCCACCATCTGTAATGAAGGCAGTGCAGGCATGAGGAATTCCTGATTCATCCAGCAATGGAGCCCTCAGGGGGCGATAAGAAAAGATCATTGTTACCTGTTCTCTACCTGGGGACGAGGAGACCTGGCCCAAGAGAACAGAGATGTCTCTGTGCCTTGGTTTTCAGGAAAAGGTGACTGCAGAGGTTACTTTTGTAAGCCAACATTCCATAAGGATTATCCGCTATTAACAGCTTTCTTAATTTTCCTGTTCTTAATGGCTAGCATCAATAAACTCTTGTTCTTGGTGTGAGGAAAACACGGGTTAAAAATTGAGTGGATGGGACTGAAATAATATATTGCTAAAAGCACAGCCTGGAGTTTCTTAAGGGCCTGTTGACCCCACCCCTAACCCCGGCAGCACAGAGAGCCCACTTCTTCCCCATGGGGACACCTCAGGTTCCTCTATCTGTTCATCTCTTCCTGGCGCCGCCATCTTCGCCACTCCCAATACCCACATCACACTGTTCAATGTGGGCAAACGGCTTAGCTGTTATTATGCCCTCTGACGGGCTCACTGGAAGCCATGTCAGTGGCCCCCAGGGACTGCCCCAAGGGGAAACTAAGCTCCAATGTAAGGAAGAGCCCTGTCTGAGGCACTTGTGTCTTTCAAAGTCATCCCCAATATATATATACCAAGGCTTGCTCTGGATGCGGGGGGTTCGGGAGAGAAGAGTTAATCTGCCCTAGGCTGTCAATCATATGGGAAATTTCTGGAGCAGAGCCAACCTAGACGTCTCCCCTAGGCCCCTACAAGCCAGACCCACTGGAATTTTCTACTGAAGATCTTGGTAGTGATGACCTACATAATTGGAGGGAAGCCTATGGAGATAAGGTTGTGAAATTATTATAATGCAGGAGATGAGCACAGGAAATTTGGGGTTCTGGGCCATTTTATAGAAGGTTCGTGGACAGGTGAAGTGGAAGAGACAGAAATCTTTGCAAGTGAACGGTAATTTCCTAAATGAAGGACCCAAGAGATCGTCCCCCCACTCCACCCCAATGACCCAAAAGGGGTTTCCAACATACAAATTAGCTGACTCCATCCTACCAGCCCAAGCAGGACTATTTAAGGGGCGAGCTGCGCCAGGAGTGCAGCTGTATCCGTGCCCCAGGCCTGCCTGCTGCCCGTCCTGCCAGTCCTTGCCCTCTGCCAGCCATGAGCCGCCAGTTGACCCTCTATCCCGGAGCTGAGCGCCTGGGCTTCAGTGGCTGCTCTGCGGTCATCTCAGGCCGGCTCAGTGGCAGTCACGCCTCGGTCCGAGCTGGAGTCAAGGGAGCAGCATTCGGCAGCAGAAGCCTGTTCTGTGTTGGGGGAGGCCGGCGGCTGGCGTTGAGCTCTGCAGGGCGAAGCGGCGGCTTCACGCTGGGCCACGGAGGGGCGAGCGGTGGGCGGCCTGGGGGCTTCGTGGGCACCGTCTTCGGCAGCGCCGGACTAGGGCCCACATGCCCATCAGTGTGCCCTCCCGGCGGCATCCCCCAGGTCGTCGTCAACAAGAGCCTTCTGGCCCCACTCAATGTGGAGCTGGACCCGGAGATCCAGAAGGTGCGGGCACAAGAGCGGGAGCAGATCAAGGCTCTGAACAACAAGTTTGCCTCCTTCATCGACAAGGTGGGTCCCTCTGCATCTGTTAGTCCTGTGTTGGTTGTGCCACATGGTACAGAGTTCCTGCTTGGTACATTCACCCAGTGAAGGGGAACCCTATCCTTCCTTCCATGTGGGACAAGACTTCAGAAAGAATGGGAGGCATGTAGCATGAGTCCTAAGAGGATGTCCAGTGTTAGACAAGAAGATAAAGACCCATATCCAGAACAGGTGCACTAGAGGGATAACAGCCAGGGGATGTCAAAGCAAAAGGAGGGGAGGCAGATTTTCAGAAGAGGGGAGAGAAAAGAGCCAGAAATTTCAAGTCAGCATTTGCAGGGGAAGGCATACCAAGGTGTTCAGCATGGATGGGGTTGCTGGAAAGGTGTCTTTGGAGGCTCAGTGGCAGGGACCCCAGTGATGGGAAAGAGACTAGAAATGGTTTTCTCTCGCCCAGACACTCACAGCATAAGAGATCTTGACCGTGAGGGTGCTAGGGACATAATAGCAATGGCCAGCATCGATGAAGACATTACTGCATTTCTGCGATGCCTGGAAACTCTTATCAACTCAAGACTTCCAATTCTGTTTTCCTGGCATTTATGCAAAGGAATTAGGCCTGGAATGATGAAGCACAAGTCCACGTTGATAGAGGAATTGATGTAGTTTCTCCACCTAACTCTCCTCTACTTGAGTATGTTTCCTTCTATCTCCATGCTCAGAGACGGGTAGGACAGGGAGGCTGGTGAGCAGAGAGGACCAGACATGGGAGGAACCCTGAAGTATGTGAGATCTGACTTGGAACAAACCAAGACATCTAAGCATCTAAGCTCTGAGAGAAAGGGACCATTGTCCTGCCAGAGGGCCCAGTTTTTCTCCTCTACTCCCCAATTCCCAGCATCTTTAGCAAGAGAAACTGACCTAGTTGTGTGGCAAGTCACCAGGCAGGTGACACCGTTAGTTAAACTTCATGGGATATGGTGGGCCATGGCCACCTTTGGGTTCTAGGTCCGCTTCTTGGAGCAACAGAACCAGGTACTGGAGACCAAGTGGGAGCTGCTGCAGCAGCTGGACCTGAACAACTCCAAGAGGAGCCTGGAGCCCGTGCATGAGAGTTACATCAGCAACCTGCAGAAGCAGCTGGAGATCCTGTCTGGGGATAGGGTGAGGCTGGACTCAGAGCTGAGGAACATGAGGGAAGTGGTGGAGGACTGCAAGAAGAGGTAAGTGGGAGGCAGAGACTGTGTCGCTGGACAGTGACCCCAGAGGGTTCCCCATGGACAGGCTGCCTTAGTTCCTTTGTCGAGACCATTGGTATTTCTTTTATGTCTCACAGAAGAGACGCCTAGATAGAAAGATGGTAGATCTACCCAGAATGCTCCTCCTAATGTCTAGGGAATCCGTTCAATGTCTAGCCCTGGAGACAGGAGACTGGGGCACAGAGCATTGACTGAAACTCGTCTGTGTAGTCCAAATGGCTTTGTGGTTCCCCTAAGTAAGGTTTCTATGGCAGTTCCCCCAAGGAGAGACACCCCAGCAACCCTGGTACAAAATCTAAAACTAAGCTAATTAAAATTTGGAATGTAGTTTGTCTTGAAGTGTACACACTCTGTGGAAGTATCTCCACAGAGTGCCAAGTTTATAGGGACAGGCATGCCAGCTGCCATGATTCCAAGGGGTAGAGATGGTCAGAGCTGGCATAGTTCTCTTGTTCCACGTTCAAAAGGTCAGCATCCCCTATTCAAAAGGTCTACAGCCCCCCCTCAGCCAGAAGCCTGGCCTGAGCTCTGCACAGAGACCCTAACAGAGCTGGTCATAGCCCTGACCACGGAGAGACTAGAGAAACAGGCTTTTATAAAGCACTTTCAAACAGTTGCAATGAGTGCAGGATAGCTGAGATCAATGGAGCTCACATGGGACCAGGCGAGTAGGCTCTGCCGAAGAGGGACAGAGGGTCAGGGTAGAGGCTGCGCTGTCTCTGGGCCTCCCACGGGTAAAGATCTAGAGTTCCTGAACTGCTACTTCCTGAGTGGCTTTAGGTGAGCCTCTCAGGCCTCTGGAACTGCAGCATTAGTACAGTACATGTAACATCAAACGCAGATGGCTGTCTCAACACTTGAATGAGCTTCTGAGAGGAAAATGGCAAACAGCAGTGTACTGGAAGCTCTTAAAAGCTCAAAGTTCAGCACAGGACATGTGTACCTGTCTGATGCCAAGTCCCGAATGTTAATTTCAGCTTCACCATTAGCTAGCTTTGCAACCTTGGGCAAGCACACTTCCTCCATCCCCATACAAAATCAGGATAACAGAATAAACCTTATAGAATAATATTAAAGACTTTATTGGTGGTGTTGTGGAGTTGGACATAGTGGCACACACCTTTAATCCCAGCACTGGGAAGGCAGAGGTGTGAGATTTTCTGGTTTACATAGTGAGTTCAAGGACAGCTAGGAGTGCATAGAGAGACCCTGTTTAAGAAAGAGAGAAAGAAAAGAAAAAGAAAGGAGAGATGATACAGGAAATAAACTAGATGATGAAACATTTAGCATGCTGTTTGGCAGACAGCAATGAAAAAAAAACAAATGTTACTTGGATTTATTATGACTAAAGTTACTAGCTGAAAAACCATTTGTAACTATTGCCTTTGCTCTGACAGTCTTCTTGATCAAACATTTCCTATGTGTTTTATGAATTAGATATAAAGTACTAAATCTAGAAAGCCCTAAAATCTCATCAGTCTGGGACAAGTAATGCATGCCTTAATTTTTGTCGTGAGACAGCAGCTATTACGTGTCTGCACGATGATGCAATGAGTAAGAGTAACATTTTATCATACAATGCCATCTGAAAGCTCTTAGTTACCTGCCACACTACACACAGAATGTGGCTGATAACTCACACGAAGCTGTTTGCATGCATCCAACTTCGTTAGAAAAACAGGACAACCTTAGGAAACCTCCCATGCATGTTTATTTATTGGTTTGTTTGTTTGTTTTTGTTTTTTTCGAGACAGGGTTTCTCTGTGTAGCCCTGGCTGTCCTGGTTTGTTTGTTTTACTTATAGTAGGGATCGAACCTAACGCTCCTTACATGCTAGGCAAGTGATCTACCACTGGGCTACAGCATCAGCCCCCAGTTACCTTTTGGAGAACTCCCTTTTCTAACTCACATGGATTTTGTTCGGTTCATACTTTCTGGGTGGAGGGGCTGCCAGTGATGTACTTAGCGATACTTGAGGATCTGCAAAGAGTTGTATATTTAACAGCATAGAAGGAACTATTTTCTAGCATTAGAGCCCCCTTTAGTTGCAGTAAAATACTTATAACAAAATGTTTTCATTTTGAACTCTTTAAATAAAAAAGTTAACAGTATTTTTTCCTAGTCTACAATGTATCTGATAACATGTTTCCTAATCTACAATGTATCTGATAACATGAAAAAATACCCCAGTGCCATCCAAACATGAAGACCTTGCTTCGTTTGAAATGGAAGTCTGAGACCAGCATAAATAGTTTCAGAGTTAGAGCCTCTGCTTGGTGCCTTGGGCCGCTGTCACATCAGTGGAGTTGGGGGAGGGTGGACCTTTTTGCTATGACATGGAGGAGACCGCTTGTGAAAGGGAAGAGAGGTGAATCCTGCATGTCCCCACCATGGTGATGTCTCAGGCAAATTACATCAGAGCAGACTGTGTATGGATTAAGGAGCTAGGAAAAAAATACTGCTTGAACCAGTGCTCCTCCTTGGGGAGGCCATGTGCCCCGGTGGTTAACACTCTGCAGCTGTGATGCAGAAGCAATGGTGTACACATGGTGGACCTCTGCAGGACTCAACTGGCCCAATGGCAAGGCTGCTTTCTCTCACAGGTACGAGGTGGAGATTAACAGACGCACGGCTGCCGAGAATGAGTTCGTGGTGCTGAAGAAGGTGAGGGTGGGCGCAGTTGGGGTAGGAGGAAGGTTTGAGTGTTTCTAACCACCTGTGACAGTGAGGTTCGTAGGGTAGGGACCCTCGGGCAATTCAGTTCCTTGGAATTCCAACATCTCAGCTCCTTCTGCTCAGTCGCTCCTCTGGAGTGCATGGTGGCTTTTGAACCGGCAAACTTAGCATTCAGCTTACATCCAAGGTATTTGGCTGCATTTCTGGAGTGGGCACTGAACTCGAGTTTCTGCCTAGGGACTGGGCTATTCTTGAAGCATGAAGTGAAGGGAACGAGGAGTTAAATAACCTCCACTCCGAGTGGCAAGGAGGGCAGGGTGGGCAGGTTAGGGAGGGCAGCCTGACCGTCACATGTGCCCCAGGATGTGGACGCAGCTTACATGAACAAGGTGGAGCTCCAGGCCAAGGTGGACTCCTTGACAGATGACATCAAATTCTTCAAGGTTCTCTTTGAAGGGGTAAGCTGTTTACTGACCTCTCTCAGGTCACTGCTCCTAAGGTTTGGGAGGAAAAAGCCTTTTGTTCTGGTGCAGCTAAGGTTCACTGAGGTCATACTAAGGGCTGGGCATGGAGCCAGACTTTGAAGAGACCACCATAGTGTTTGTCCTCCAGGCTTGGCATGGGAAACCCCATGGGAAGTTGCTTGGGAGGGGGCAGAGGAAGGCATGTGAACCCCACCTGGGCTTTCGGGGACTGTCTCTGACGAGAGAAGGTCGAGGAAGGGAAAGGTAGCAGGAGACTTCATTGAGGCATTTGAGTGCCACCTGGAGTCTTGACATGACTGGCATTGCTGGCTCTGGAGAGGGGTGGGAGGGACCTGAGTACAGTAGAGAGCAAACAAAGTGCCATTGCTTGGGATGAGGTCAAGGAAGCCAGCCTCACCCTCAGCTGTGGAAGGGTCAGGAGAAGTAGTGTCCTCATGGCACCCCTAACAGACTCCCCTCCCGCACTGGCCACCAGGAGATTGCTCAGATGCAGTCCCACATCAGCGACACATCCGTCATTCTGTCCATGGACAATAACCGGCAGCTGGACCTGGATAGCATCCTCGCTGAGGTTCGAGCCCAGTACGAGGAGATTGCTGTGAAGAGCAAGGCAGAGACGGAGAACATGTACCAGTGTAAGGTGAGCCTGGTGCACAGTGGGTAGAGAGCTGTGGGCTCAGCTTTTGTGTTCTCAGAGTGGGCTTGTGCACGTGCGTGTGTGCTTGTGTATGTGCACACGTGGGCCTGAACGTATGTATGGACTTAGTTGAGATTCTTTTCGTTTTGGAATTGAACCTTGTAGAAATGCTTCCCTGTGGTCTAGGGAGCTCAGTCAGTCTTAGCAAAACTGATGGACAAATGTGGGTTTAGCCTTTCACTCACCATGGCTCTGAGTGACAGATGAGGCCATGCCTGCTACAACCCTCATAAGCCTGTGAGGGATCCACACACCCCAGCTTTATTTCTTTGGTGAAACAAGGATAGAAAATGGACTCCGCCAGGCCCGTCGTGTTTAAGAACCCAAGGGCCCTGCTGAGCTAGAGCAGGACCTTGCTCTGTAGACGGAATTGTTGCTTTTCCAGTTCCTTCCATTGCCCCCTCACATCCCTCTCTCCTTGGCTAGTGTTTATACTTTCCTAACATGGAGACCACAGGCATAGATCACTGTCCTCCATACTGAGCAGCCCTCCCCATGCTGAGTGCTCAAATCGGGTAAGCCCTTAACCACCTTGTACTTCTCTTCTGATCTGACCACAGATCCAGGAGCTGCAGGCCACTGCAGGCCAACATGGGGATGACCTCAAACACACCAAGTCTGAGATCACAGAGATCAACAGGCTGATCCAGAGGATCCACTCAGAGATAGGAAACATGAAGAAGCAGGTGAGTCCTGTGCAGTGAGACAGTGCGTGGGTCCTGTGCAGTGAGGCAGTGCATGGGCCCTGTGCAGTGAGGCAGTGAGTGGATCCTGTGCAGTGAGGCAGTGAATGGGTCCTATGCAGTGAGGCAGTGAGTGGATCCTGTGCAGTGAGGCAGTGAGTGAGTCCTGTGCAGTGAGGCAGTGCGTGGGTTTACTCAGCACCAATCTGGGTGGGACTGTCCTCATTAGGTGGGATGAACCGGCTGTGATTTGCTTGTCCAAAATTCTATGCATGTCGACAGACCTGGGGGCTGCTTATCAGAGGAGGAGAGGACAGTTGAGAAAAACCCTAGAAATCTTTTTGGTGTCAAAATCAGTTGTTGCTTCTTCACTGTGGAGCAAACTTCCATAGAAAGGGGGCATCGATTCCCAAAATAGGCTGGAATTTAGAACCCTCCAAAGCCTTAGTTGAATGGCCAAAACACACTTAAACTAAAAGACTGAAGAAACTCATAGATTCCTTCCATGTGCAAACACACTAACCTAACAACTGATGGATTGCAAGATTCTTGACTGAAGGTGTTTGCCAACTACAAAGCCTGTTAGCCATGAAAATGCATCTTTAAGGCCTGTTCTTGCCCTGAGTATGATTCTCTGCCAGATGGGTAGACAGACTGAAGGCATAGTGGAATTATTAGACAGATATTTTACTAGGATGAACTTATTAGCTACCATATCCCCCTCAGATTTAGAGGGCACCCTGGAGACCTCCTATGATATATAGACCTCTAGCCACAGGGAGGCTTTCACCCCTGGTTGTCTTTAGAACCCAATAGCCGATGGTTTCTAATTGAGTGGGGCAAGGCCAGGGGCACAAACCCAGGTATCCCATCTCCTCTATGCCCTTCTTCTCTCTTCTCTCAGGTGAAGATGTCTACCTTTGGAGGCTGAGGATGAGCAGGGGTGGTGGTGGTGGAGAAGGGGATGAGGTGGATAGTGCCTAGAGTCAGGGAAAGAATAGACTCACCTCCAGTTCTGTCCAAGCTGGACCATCCAGTGGATCCTGAAGCCTTTGTCAGCATCAGGGGAGGAGGGCTGAGCAAGATTTCAGACCCAAAGTGACAAGTCTGCTGTTTCCCAGTGCTCCAACCTGGAGACGGCCATTGCTGATGCTGAACAGAGAGGTGACTGTGCTCTCAAGGATGCCCGGGCCAAGCTGGACCAGCTGGAGGGAGCCCTGCAGCAGGCCAAGGAGGAGCTGGCCCGGATGCTGCGTGAGCACCAGGAGCTCATGAATGTCAAGCTTGCCCTGGACATGGAGATCGCCACCTACAGGAAGCTGCTGGAGAGCGAGGAGAGCCGGTGAGGAGCAAGGCCTTTGCCCGGGGTGGTGTTTGCTTTAAGAGGAAGACAGTTTGGCTCTGTTTAGGCTCCACTGAAGTGAAATCACATGGCAAGTGTGCTTGCCTTGTGGTAGGGAAGACATAAATTGGACAGTAGAACAGGCCAAGTTGTAAAATCCCTAAAAGGCCA